>NW_026558390.1:0-217080 GCF_026930045.1 Uloborus diversus
TTAAAGTAATAGAGTTGCAAAGCGACTTACCTATTCGTCGGTGGTGGTCTTTTGCAGGCTTTGGTCACCAAAAAGGTGATTTTTATGACAGAATAAAATTCTGCCAACAAAAATTACCCATTTGGTAGAAAGAAGAAAAGTATCCAAGAAAAAAGTAAATTACCTACACAAGTTATGCGACGCAACGAATTTACATGGCGTCCTCTCGGCAGTTATTTGGTTTTTAATTTCAATTTGTATTCCTTCCGCGAGCATGCGTCGAGAAGTTGCACTTCGTACTTAAAAATAAGTGACATAGCTTCAATTTTCAATCTCATGACGATACATAAGCAAGAAAATATAAGACTTTAAAATTATCTTCAGTGAATTCATGCGAGGAACAAAACTTCTACTAATCCCCTTGATGAGTGTTACTTCGCATACATGAGTCAGCACTTGTTTTCATTGCGTGCTTTCGAAAGTTTCAGTTTGGATTTGGTGCAGGACTATAAAATTGCCGTGTGAGCTGCGCATGCGTCGACTCTTACTTTCTTGCTAAACGGGAAAGGGTTTTGATAAGAGCAGAAAACTGCTGAGGGCGTACGAATCTGTGTATTACGGAAAGCTTTTTTGTATATTCAGAGAGTTTTCCGAGATTTTTTACAGTGTATATATATATATATATATATATATATATATATATGTGTGTGTGTGTGTGTGTGTGTGTGTGTGTGTGTGTGTGTGTGTTTGGTCTGGTGTAGGTCCACAGGTAATATTAAAACACAAAAAAACTAAAAACACTTTTTGACGTAAAAATCATTTTTAGTAAAATAGGTTGTTTCTGAAGACAAAATCTTTTTGACATTGTAGCGTGTCCCCCCCCCCGGTTGTCAGAAGTTATACATTTTTAAATTTAAGCAACGAAGCCAAGGCATTTATATCTTTAGAGAGACATGTTAGAAAAAATAAAGGCAATGTCTTGAAGTCGCTGACTGGAACTAGCATTGATGCTTATAAGCTGATGTAAGTAACGTTTTTTTTTCATTACATCAAGCGTGTATAATTAGTATGCTCGCAAAAAAAGTGACATATGTTGAAAAAAGATGCTGTAGTTAAACGTTTTGCTGTAGATTGAATAATTTGATTTTAAAGTTTTCACAGGAAAATTTCATGAATGTTAAACAAAATTACATAATTTATATTCTAAAACCTTTATCTGTCTTTACCATTCTAAAAACTATTTTAAAGCATTATGCTTCATTTTATAAGCAAAATGCGCATCGATTTTTATCAACATAAGCTTTTAACAATGATGTAGCATTAATTATTGCTCTCAAAACAAAAATTAATTATTAAATCTTAATTAGTCTTGATGTGACAATATGCAACTTTGGCGCAGTCCTTTGTAGGTAAGTGATTTCTTTTTCCCCCTTTTGAGGTAAAATTCCAAAATTATAGAATCTATAAACTTGATTATAGAGTCTATGGGACGCAGGTAAGAAGTAATTAAATAGTGCTTTAGAAACTTTTCCTTATTTGTACGCTTTTCTCAATGTATCTCAATCGTGTGCATTTTTTCCCAATAGTTTTGGACTGTCTGTAAAATAAATTGCTTTTGTGACTCATATGTGGTAAATTGATTGTGAAATTATTCAATTAATTGTACTCTTCTTTCAGTTGCATCATTCACAACGATTAGCATTTTTACGATATCTCTTCCCTTTAAATAGCTTCCTTCATTTTGCCATGAATCAGGATCAAATAGGAAAACGTCTTTTGGTGTTTGTAACTTATCAAACAGTTTTATTCACTTGTAATTGATTCTATAAAGATAAAGATCGTTACCAAAAAAAGTGTTTCAAATCATCTACTGTTATCTGAAAATTTTTTATAAAGTCACCAGACACGTCTTCCTTATCACAAGCATTTTTTAGACTAGTCTTTTCCTTTCTTCAAAGTTAATTTCTTCATCCAATACGGGTAAAGCTACTACACTGTTATAACCAGGGGTTCCAGACGAGTGAAAATATTCCCTCTAAGGTGAAAGCATAGTGCCTGAAGGTGCAATGCAAGCTAGAAAATAGAGCATAGGAGCCAAAACAGCATGCAATCACAAAAAAGACTCATTGCGCATGCGCTTTTGCCTTAGACATACATTCAACCACCTCAATATGGCGGACAAATGATGATTGCGTATGTGTGTCTTTCACATTGAATGAAGTACACTATTGGATTTAAACACAATTTTTCTTGGATTAATTATCCGAAATTACAAATAAGTACAGCTTTTGATCACTTTGTAGCTTTTAGGGCTTTCAAACATAGTTAAGTGGTTAAAAGTGCATTTATTGCTTTTCAGTTACCGTTACTGTCTTTTAGTTTCCGTTAACCGTTACTATCGTGAAATTTCCATCATTCAAAACGCTACTAAAAATATCTGTCATTATTTTCTTGAGTACTCGATAAGCAGCTTTTATTAATCACCAAAAAAAGAAAAAAAAAAGCTGTAAGATATCAATAATCAACAAGTGAGAATCCTTATAAAAATGATTCTTGTGCACGTAGATTATAACAGAAAGCTAGCGAAAAAAAAATCTCTCTCAGTCTAGCTTTTTTTTTGGCTTTTTCATTCAAGTGTTAGAATTATTTCCTGTTAGCGGTTAACGTCTGGATAGCGTTATAAATTTCTTTTGGTTTTTTAACTATCGAAAAACTTCATGTGCATTTTAGTTTGTTGCTCTTGATTAACGTTTATGAAACGATTTTGTGTTTTTCCGTGACTGTAATATCCCTGAATATTTTTGGCTCTTCATGTAAATAATCCATAAGTACAGCTTTGCTTCATTTTCGGAATGCGTCAAGGTTTTAGTAAATGTATAATTTCTCACATTATTTAAATAATTACTCGTCTTTAAATTATAACGATTTGTGACAGATCTTTGATACCAAGTAAAGAGGTAGATATTTATTGTTTTATTAGTTCTTAACATTACTCTTTGTAAAAAAAAAAAAAAAAAAAAAAAAAAAAAAAACTCGTCAGAGCTCTGAATTTTTCACATGTTTTTAACGGCCCCAGAGTTATTATTAATATTATTTATTTTATGAGTTTTTAAGAAAAAGATAAAGATTTCACTGGTTCGCAAAGTTTTTCATTTGCTTTTACCGCGCCTGTGAGTCAAAAGAGGTTGAGAAACACTGAGTTAGAGCAATGAGCACTTCTTAACTATGTTGAAAACTCTGAAATATGATCAAATGCTGTAATTACATGTTTTAATCATTTCCAGTATCGAGTTCAATGTGAAAAATGTCCAAAACGAAGAATATCATAAATCAAAACAAAACTAAAAAAAACCACAACTGTATTCAAAAACGCACACAATACGGGGGAGGGGGGAGGAGGATGTATAGTAAGGGTGCCATTTCTCTCTCCAAAGATTCCTTTTTTTCACTCCGGCTGTCTATTTTTTAAAAGGTGCCTGTTTTTCACCCTATTTAGAGGTGCGATTTCGGCTCCGTATTGGGTGTCGCTGGTGAACAAGCGTTTCTCCCCAGAAAGGTGCCGAATGCATCCTGTAGTTTTAACAGTGTAGTTCATCCCCTAAATACCATTAGTGATTTATGAAATTTTTAATCACTGTTTCTGCTGCATGTTTGTTATCATTTTGGACGCTGCTAGTTTTTTTTTTTTTTTTGACACATTTTATTATTTAAAGGAGCTTAGATTGGGTTGTGCGAATAGCGGTATGTCTCACCCAAGGCCATTGGTGTACATGGACCTTCTGTAAGATGTAAAATTTTTTAGAATGAAAGTGAGAGAATGGTCGATCTAGAAGTAGCAACATCTATTGAGGTTCAAAATTACTTTAAATATGAAACGTAAGAATATTTTTACATAAAAATGAGAAAATCCGCAATTTTTTCTTTGAAATTCAAAAAGGGGGCCCTAGGGGGCACGGGTTAATATTCATGGATTGACTTAAAATTTTGCAAGGATCATTTATTTGTATAATGGAACAAATTGAGGGGGCGTCGCGTAAAATATCTAAAACTTCAAAAATAAGGACCACCCTAATATATATATATATATATATATATATATATATATATATATATATATATATATATATATATATATACTTTAACATTTGAGTTAGTCATTTTTTAAGAGGAATTAAGTAAATTTAAAGATTTAAAATTAAAGTAAATTTGAAAAAAGAGGTGGAATTTTGTCGAACTTTAAAATAAAACCTTTTTTAAGACCTTACCTACTATAAAAATTCCCAACATCGGAGAAAGAAGATATTTGCCCTCGGTTATGATTTTTTTAGTGCTATCGGCAAATCAAAAACCTGCTTTAAGATATGTTTTCAGTTTTTCATTTAAATATTAGGTTTTTGTTTAGGGGGGAGGGGCGGAAATTTGAAAAACGAAGAACATTGAATTACAATTTTAGCATGAATGAGGATTGCTATTCTGAAAATGAAACATTCAAAATACAAAGATTAAAACTGCAATTTCATTACTGAATTGAGATGCCTTAGTGGGAATACGAGAAGAAACTGCTATTTCAGAAATGAACATGTAAATTAAATCGATCCGTCTTCCATCGGCCTTTCCATTTGTTCCATCGAGCCTAGCAGCACCCTTCTATTTTGCTCCCTCGCCGAAAGACTTCAAATACAGATAATAACTATTTGACACTTTGTGGTGAAAGGATAGGGCGTTAACTTTTCCGCAGAACATCTGTTGAAAATGTCACTCCATTTATATTAGTTCTAAGATCCTGGATCAAAATATAATGCGCTTGGATAAAAAATACAATACAAAGACACAAAATGGTTGGAGCAGTTTTAGAAAAAGTATGAAATTAGAGCACACATCGCCGTTGTATTGAAACTTCAGAAAGGAAGAAAAATGCACTTCTAGAAATAATGCCTTTTATATACTTTATATAAAAATGTTAAAAACGTTTTCTTTTGATTTTTCTTATGTTTATGAATGGCGTAAAATGTTTTTGATGCAGGATCATGCACTAAATGAACTAAATTAATCTAAACCAGAAATAATTGGAACAAAATTTCTGTTGTTCAAGTTTTGCGTCTGCGTGCAATGTGAAAAGATGAAACATTGAAACTAGTGAGCAGGCGCACAACGCGAGCGATGGAAATTTTGTCGCTGTTGCTTCAGAAATTGAGCTAGCGAAACGGTTCCACGCTCAAGTTTCATTTTCTCTAATCTTTTCGCTTCAGCTTTTAAATATTTATAGTTTAAGGGAAGTAGAATCATATTTTCAACCCAAATCGCATCTACCGAAGTTCTATGAAAATACAACTAAATTTTTCGTATGCAAACATCTCATAAATATCTTATCAAGTACAACCCAGCTGACGAGAGTTTGGTTTAACATACTCAAAAAAAACTAATTTCCAATATTTCCTTGGGAAAACGCAATGGATATAAATTTTCAGTAGGAACATTTTTGTTTTACTTTCCTTGCTAGAAAAAGTAATTTCCTATCATCTGAGCCTCTTTTCAAGTATACTTTGATTAGTATCAGCTTGTATAGGAAATTTTCATCAGATAATATTTTAAAGCATTTTTCCCCCTTAGAGTTTAATTCATCATATATGACCATAACTAGATACCAAATTTTAATCATAATTACTACTCACTCCTTCCAACTCCCCTGTAGTATACAGGCTTAGCAATATCATCATATAGAAATGTATAAAACATTCATTTAATAAATTCATGAATAAAAAAGTAATCAAGAAACTCAATTACAAAATTTATAATTTTCACGCACAACAAGTTTGATGCAAAACAAGTTACACAAAATTAAACGAGTCATTCTTGAGTTGCCTAAAGAAAAGGGGGGGGGGAGGGAAAGATAGAGGGAGAGGCATTCCTTTGGATATTTGACTGATGCACCAGACCATGAAACTTTAAATATATAGTTAGAAAGCTATTTAATTTTAAAGAGAACACTAAATTAGTTCCCTTATTTTGCTCAATTTATAATTTTCCTTTCATTTTTAGCAATGCAGTTCAAAAATAAAAATATACAAGATTCCCTGATATTCCAAAGGACTAAAGACGGGTTTATCATCAGATCTTCAGAGGAACAAAAGCCATTAAGTTGTCGTAAATGCCTGAAAGTCAATTCTTCTAATACCCGACAAGATGGTAGATTCTCTTTTCCTTTGAAGTTTACCTCTCCATATAATCAACTCTAATAACTATCTTTAGGTTGATGATTCCCTTGAATCCGACGAAAGATCCCATCCCCTGCTGCAGTGCTAACCAAATGGTAGTAATCCTTTTGCGCAACGGTCCATTTACCAGGCTGCATTTATGTATTGTCCAACAACTGGAAGGAGCAAGTCAACTTCCTTTTCTAACAAAGAGCCCTGTTTCAAACTTTTGCCACCCTTTGTGAGCGATTAAACGGGAACAGCGGGCGGTAAATTTTATTTTATAAAGCCATGATTCTGTCACTCCCCCTCCCCCCAAAGAATAACTAGTTCCTTTCATTCTTTTCACTATAACCGGGCAAATTAGATCCTGATCTCGTAGTATAGCATTAAAAAGAAGCCATTAGGCAACTGGTTGTTTAAGAAAATGCTTACCCAAAGAATGAATACAATTTATGCTTAATTTGTTTGAAAACCGCAAGTTTTCAATTTTCTATTTGCTAAGTCTATGCACAGAAAATCTAAATTTATAGTTGCCAAATTAATAGTTATAATTACTTTGTCTCTTCAAGGTATTATTACTGTTACTTTAATTACTTTAATGACTATAACTTATTTCCTCACTTGGCCGTCAGTTCAATTTTATATCCTAATACGTGTCATAGCATGAGAAATAAATTGCAGCAGGCAGTTCATTAATTTAAAACTATGCACATAAAATTAGAATGCATCTAGTTAATTTAATGTATATGCAACCACGACATCTTAAACTATGAAAGTCAAGAACATAAATTGAAATAAATGTCTTTATTATGATTATGTTTCCTCGAAATAAATGATTGTTTTTGTGTTACATGCTAAATTAAATTGGTTATTTTGTTGCAAATCGCAGTGCACGCTATTATCTTACGTTCATAATTACCATTAATAATAAAAAAAAAGTTAACTTACTTTCCCGAACGTATAGAGTCTATGAGGAACTTTGAGGATTAAATAACTATATACAACATACAAGACCTAAAAGCTGAGACACATGTGCCTCCTTTAAGAGAAATTTAGGAAATATATATATTTGAAAAAAAAAAAAAAAAAGGTGGATTTTTTATATTACCTTTTTTTCTAGTGGTCTTACTGATTCTTATAATTAAAACTTTTGTACACTTAATTAATTTTTTTTTCCGAAAAGTTACTCTATGTTCTAGTAAAACTCGTTTTTCATTCAAAACGTTTTGATTCGGTTTATGGTAACTTTAAAATTGAAAAATATTCTTCACATGCAAAACTCACTGAAAAAAAATCACTAATTAAAAATGCAAAAATATGTAAATAAAAAAAATCAACACAATTATGAGTGAATTAAAGAAAATTAAAAATTTAAATAGAGAATTTCAAGTGTCAAATTTTAGATATCTGTTTGGGTTGTACAAGTTGCACATTGTCCATGAATATTTTAAATTCGAAACCGTGAATTACTAAATATACATTCGTATTTTTTTAAACCAAACATAAGCAGAGATGTGGATAAGCATTTTTGCATTAGTTTACTTCATTCATAATACAATTAAACCTTTTTGCTGATTAAAGTCAAAAATATACTGAAATTTATAGTTTATTTTCATACTTTAAGAAACTCTTAAAGAGATTTCAATTAATTGCTTTTAAGCAACTTTCACCAAGGTATTTCCGATTAAAAATTTTCTTCGTCATCACTCATAAGTGCTAACCAGTGTACAATTGAATGCAAATATATTTTATCACTTCATTTATGACATCTTGGTATTAAGCTAATTTTCTTCGGAATGCAAAGAATTCCAATGGTGACATACTGATATTGAAAATGATTCTCCTATCCTAAGGAATGTTTCTTGAACGTTATGAGAAGAAAATTAAAACTAGAATTAATCGCGCATTGAAAATATCTAACTATCACATTCTATGTTGTTCAGAAATATTAATAAATTGAATAAATTCTGCCAACACTATGTCTCGATAGAAATATAATAGCCTATATTTTCAAGCGCTTTATTTTTTAATTTGTTATTTTTGTTCTGTCGAAAATATAAATCGCAGCATTTGACTGCGGAGAAGATATTACAGCTTATTAGGACTAAAGGAAATTAGATGTGCAACTCATTTAAATTACGGAACAGAATTCATAAAACTTATGTTCGTCCCAAATTTAAAATTAGAATTCAGTTCATAAATAAAGAGTAATAATTAAAAGGAATCATTTTCCAGTTACAAATGAAATAGAACGGTGGTTAACGGTTTGTCTTTAATTTCAAGTTTATATGACTTTAATTGT
This sequence comes from Uloborus diversus, assembly GCF_026930045.1. Taxonomy (NCBI): domain Eukaryota; kingdom Metazoa; phylum Arthropoda; class Arachnida; order Araneae; family Uloboridae; genus Uloborus; species Uloborus diversus. The sequence continues at coordinate 8,479 of NW_026558390.1, forward strand.
TTCTTTTAAAATGATAATGCAAACTTTTCTTAACAATTAAATCAAGTAGGGAAGGAATAATTAGAGACATATAAAGAAATAAATACATAAATAAATAAATAAAAAAGAAAAAACAAGAAGATCAATAATTACTTTTTGTAGAGTTCAAAACAGAGCGCCATTCTTCATTTCTTCTTCACAAAACAAAGTAGAAAATAAAACTCAAGATATTCTAGCCATTAGGAAAGAAGGAAATTTATTTTTTGAAATTTTCAATGTTTTTGATTTCACCATTGAGATAACAGAAGAAAGTATTATGATGTAGAATACTATTCCAAAATGTAATTTTACCGAAATAAAGGAGACAAATCATTGTGTTTGACTATAATCTCCCAATCTATCTATTTAGAGAATCTATTTTCTTCATAACCATTGTCCCCCCAGTTGTAGTTGTTGAAAAGGGAGAAATTATACAAAAAAAAGTTGTATGAATGTAAGAAAAAACTTATCAGTAGAACAAAAAATATGAAAAGTACTTAATCTATAAAACACGTTGTAAACTCAGTAATTTTTTCAATAATATAGGCATTTGCATCGTTTTTACAACGAACAGAGTCTCTTTTCTTCATGACCATTGTCCCCTATTCCCCAGTTGTAGTTGTTAAAAAAGGAGAAATTATACAAAAAAAAAAAAAAAAGCGCATGGATGTAAGAAAAAACTTACCAGTTGAACTATTTTTAAAGAACTAGTCAAAATTCATTCATACACTCTATGAATTTGTATGACTTACCAACGCTAAAAAAAAGTTGCAGTTCAAAAACGGGATTATTTTTTTTTAATACCTTTTGAAATAAGGCTCGGATTGATTTATTAATCGTTGCAAATCTAAACATTAATCAATTAGTAATGATGCAGGGAGTCAGGTATATCTTCATCTTCAGGAAGGTCAAAAAATACTACTTTAAAGCCTTATTGTCTCATATATTGCACGTAACTTTTATCATAGCTCTTCCTTAGACCGTTACAAATTATTGAAAACTTGGATTTTATGAAATCAACAAACGTGGATGGCTTAATTAAATCTTTAAAGTAATTTTGAAGCAATATATTTAAAACATTACGAAAGACCATACCGAAAATTCAACATAATTGCAACGAGAAAACATTTTTATAAATTTGCATCAAAAGAAGTGAGTTTCCCCTTAAAAATAAATTCCAGCTTTATCTTTACAATTGACTTTTGACTGCTGCAGCAGAATTCTTGAAGGAATGAGCAGCTTTTAGATCAATTAATCTGAATGGATAGCTAAAACGTAAAAATTTAAAAACATTAAATATATAGGATCGGTTCAACATACATGTATAGTATTGTCATTATCAAACCAATATCTGGAATGTGAACGTTTATCACGCAGCAGGTTTTATTTGATAATATTCAGGCGAAGGCACATAATATTTTTTTTTAAACGACCACATTTCACTGTTTAATGATTAGAGAGACACTATAGTGTTTTTATACCAAAACTCTGTCAGTAAACTGGTCATAATAGTCCACATGTCGAAATCTTATTGGTTTGACATCAACGATGCGTAAAATTGTTTTGAAAACTGAACTAAGCTAGCTCAGCAAATTGCACAAACAGTGGCGATGAGAGGGGGGGGGGACACCCCTCAGAGCCATTGGTTTCAACATGAATGCGAATTCTAATACAGTAGTTTATACATATGAATGGATTGTTTTGAGCAAAAAAAAAAAAAATCCACCAGAAGGAAATTTTGATTTAAAAAAAAACCCTCCTGCAGGAGGGATTTTAGATCAAAAAACAGTGTTTTTGATCAAAAAACCCCTTTAGAAGGTATTTCTGGCTGCGCTAGTGTGCTCAAAGAAACAACCGCATTAAATTATGATCAATCTAAGAATGTGGTATAATTTCAATCATTTTCTGGGCCTTTTGGTCCGCAGATGTTTGAAAATGACGAAGGGGAAAAGTGAGGGCAAGAGTTACTTCCACGTGTAGAGGGACCGAAAATTCTCCAGTGTGGGTAAATCTCGCAACACTTTAAATAAAGATTTAGTCAAGGGCATTGTTCGCAAAAGAATTCGTTTCCATAATTGCACAGTTTGTCGAGGGGAGCCACAAGAATAGGATCGGAACTCTATAGTGACAATCATGTTGGCTTCCCAGTATAGGGTTGAGGACGTACCCCTATCTCCAGCTCTTATGAATCTACTATAACTTACCTCAGCTAGAGCGGAGAAGGTAAAGAAACTAGCTAACTGTTGTCAAATGAGAGGAAGATTCCTCCTGTGTAGGACTTGGTGATCGTGTGAGGTCTTCTCAATAGTCCTCTTTAACTTTAAGCGCAGGGTCGTTTTGTGGATTTCTGTTGCTTAATTTTGATTGATTACCCTGGACCCACCAAGCAGCCAAAGTGGAAACTGGTATTTTCCCCCCTGTTTGCGGCTGCGAGCTTTCTATTAGGTGCTTAGAATTTGATATTTCACTGACACAAATATTTCCAAGTTTGTGTCGTTTTTTGTTGTACCTTCCACTTATAATACATCTGTTTGTTTTTTCATGCATCCGGGTCACAAACTTACAAATATGTTATCTAAACCGACGAGCATCTCGTTTTTTTCATCCGACAACTTCGTTTTCAGATACGAAAAAAGAATGTATTATGATTTTTGAAACATAGCAAGTTTCTTTAAATTTTATGTTGTACTTAACATTAAAGGATGTGCTTAGATTTACTTAGCTAACCATTTTTGAAATCCATATAGCAATGAGCTGATTTTTTAAATATCAAACGTATATCAGTGAGCAATTTTAAAGCAATTTTAAAGCCAAATATTTATTACATTTCGAAAGTCCATACCGAAAATTCAACATAATGGCAACAATAAAAACATTTTTATAAATTTGTATCAAAAGAAGTGGGTTTCTAAAAAATAAATTTCAGCTTTATCTTTACCGTTGGCTTTTGACTGCTGCAGCAGAATTGTTGAAGGAATGAGCAGCTTTTAGATCAATTAATCTGAATATATAGGATAGGTTCAACATACATGTATAGTATCGTCATTATCAAACCAATATCTCGAATGCGAACGTTTATCACGCAGCAGGTTTTATCATATCCTCATATGAGATGGAAATTCAAATACATTTTATTATTTAGTATTTTTTACTGTCAAAATTGCACCATTTCTAGGAGCAATATTCTAATACCCTTTTTTTAGGCCACAAGAGAACAATGAATCGGTTTTAAAATTTATAATGTTCTTTACAGATACGTTTACCGATACACTCGGGTTTCTTTTAACGGCAAATGCATACATGTTGATTTAAACAAATTTTCCACTAATTCATTCTTGATGTAAATATAGTCCAATATCATCTAAAATTTGTTTTCAGAAAGTTTAAATGCGGAATTATGCAAATATTTTATTTCATACTATGAAATAATTTCAACGGCAGATATAAATTTCAGGAAAACCGTACAATCAACAATGAGAAGGATAAGCATAGATAATCAGGTCCGTAATTGCAAAGCAAGAGATTGCAGAAAGTGGAAACTTGTATTGTTTACTGGCAGCATAATTTTGCATTTCTTTAAAAAAAAAAATTCGTTGGTTCGAAATGCACTTGAATGATCTGAAATAGTCAACAAGCTTTAGAAAATGACCGTTTTAAGAGTGATTTGTTGAGAATGAGGGGAAAAGCTATGTTTTAAAAATAAAATTACTCCTCTTTTCCAATTTCTGTAGGAAGAGAGAAGAGAATTACCTTTTTCATTAGTAATGGAAACTTTAATTATCTCCAAAATACAGCAATTACGAAAAGCCGATTCGTTTGTGTGTAGGCCTCACGAAAACTTCACCTGAACACGAATTCCGTTGATGACAGCTACCCAAGACATTCCAAATTGCGAACAAAGTTATCCCGAAACTTTCTAGTCGCTGCTGGATCAACGTGGAAAAAGCGATGGAATTATTTTAAAAAATTCCGAAGCCCCAGAACTCTGTCACTATGACTTGGGGATAAAAATATTTCGCTCTTTACGTTCGTGAGATGTAATTAAAAGTTTCTTTTTCTTCCCCGTTTGCGGGAGACGAGGTAGTCAAAAGAATTCAACTCGCTTTTGAATGGAATGAAGATTCAAACTGAGGAGGGGGAGGGGGTGAAAAAATCCCCGTTTCATACTTGTTTCTAGCTAATGACAGAAAAAGAATGGCCTTTTGAGTTCATAGGTGGGATATAAATCTACTCTGGTTCGAGAATCTTATGGCAGCAATCAGACAAGTGGCTCATTAACTTCAAAATTGCAGTTTTGCCAGCGTTATCAAAACAAAATTTCAGTTACTTGTGCGTTAGCAATTTTTGCATTCCCCTCTACCCAAAGAGGAGAATTCAGAAGAATTTGTAAATTTAGAGGAAAATAATTATTTCATGGCGAAAGCAAATTTTTGATCTACGCTTGACGGAAACAATTAATGACACATCTTTGGTATGTGTTGTTATTTTGTTGAAGGTAACTCATTGACATTAATGTTCAGTTGGCAGGTGCCAATATTAAAAAATCATTCATAGTAAATTGAAGTGAAATTCTATTCGTAATTGTTCTTACTTGTTGTCTGTTCGTTGAATAATAACATGATGAAGTTTGGTCACTAGAACATAATGGAAATTAACAGTTAACGTCATGTTGAGTCTGATTTGCTGCTTTTTGAGCATAGTTCATGTTTAGTGTCGAAATGCTTAAAGAACTACTGGTAAAGAATGAAACGTTTTACTGGAAATTGGTACTACAGTTAAAGTTTTAAAACGGTTAGTAGCAAAATGATATATCATTGTACTTCCTTTTGAGTTCTTAGATATCCAGTTGGTTTATTTTATTTAATTTATTTATTTGCATATTAGTCTGATCATAAAGAGAATTTTAATTACCTGGTGCAGACGTTACATAATAGCATTGAAGTATCAAACGTTTATGTGTCGTAGAATCATATGATAACTATAATTTGAAAAAAAAAATATATATATATATATATATATCGGCAGGCATATATGATGATGATTATTATATTTTTTTCAAGTTTCAGTAAAATTTGATCTTTGCCCATTCAAAAATACATTATTTGTTAAAAGGTTTATAATACATTTTTTAAGGTATTTTAATATTTTATAGTTAATACATAATTGATTAGCATAATTTTGAGCAACAGTTACAAACAATTTAACTCGATACAATATTGGTGTTAAATGACATACCACACTCTGCTTTAAGTTTTGACTACACACCCCATAGTTTATGTGGGGAATAATTTTTACAATTTGAAAACTACATATACCTGGTAAAAAAAAATACTAACACTTCTACACATACAATTTCATACAATAATTATTCTCACCATACCCCTCTTAAACCTTCGCAATGAGGCCATCCTTACTTATTATGTGTACACATTCCCCCCCCCCCCCCGTGTATACGAGGAACTAGAATATTTCGCTCGTTTACACTCCTTGTTTTTCCTAAAATACACGAAAGCGCATATAATGGCAAGCACACTAAAATAAGACTCTGTATATATGATAAAAGTCTATTATTTACAGAGATCACCATACCAGTATCTTCATGTAATTTTGAATTTGAAGAGCCTTTTAATAATCTTAACATAGAATTGTAAGGTTCATCATCTATTCTGAAATAGAAAATGCATTGATATTTTTAATTTGAAATATTTAAATTCAATTTGAAATAGAACCTTTGCATAAAACGGAAGTTTCAGTTTGCTTACTGATAAAATGACAAAATCAAAGGGAAATAAATTTAAAAAAAAAAGTTTTTTATAAAATGATGAAATGAAAAAAATATTTTTTGATAACGACTCATTAGAAACATAAGATTGATTGAAATTAACATTTACGTTACACAGGGAATGAATAAAAAAATCAAACGAAGATTTCATCAAAAAGTGGACTTGAGTCGTTTTTCCAGTGGACCCTTCATTTGCTTTTTCAAGAGTAAAAACTACCGGTTTTGCGCTTCAAATAGATAAAAACAGATATAAAATACGATTATCTTTGAATTTCGCATTCACTCTCGCTAAATGCTTTGAATTAATCCCATCTTTTCATTTAAGATCCAACTGTCCGAAATACGTTTTCAGTTGTAACTATCAGTTCCGTGTAGTCGAGTTGTTAGAACCGCTGTGTTTCATTCAGATTCCAGATAACCCGGGCTCGGTCCCAGTCGGGAGGAAAATCTACCATTCCCTCCGCCCCCATCGCGCAATGGCAGTGGATAATAATTCTAAAGCTAAAAGGTAGGGAGTTGTTGGAGAGAAGTCTTGTTGGAACTTTTAGTTGTATGTCGTGGCATGACTTTTAATAGAAGATCTGATCACGACGTAAATTTTATTTTCATTTGTATTTGAAGACTTATATTTAGTACAATTATGTATAATTTGAGGCATCCGTGGGTCTGAGGCAGTTACTTCCCTTCGAATGTCGGAGGTCGTGGGTTCAATTGCTACCGGATCCCTGGGCGCTATTTACTCTCTTTTTGTCCTGCAAATCTTTCTTGTGTTATATTATATTTTAAGAAAGACGTTCAAATTCTAAAGGCAATGGTATCCCATATCATAATAGTGATTATTAACTATTTCACAACAACAACATGTCTATAATTTAATGTACAAACAGCTTTCTGATTTGAACTGTACTACAAAAATACTATCATTTTTTAAAATTCATAACAGTTTGGTATTCATATCCTATACTAGTACCAATTGTGCAATTAGCTACTTCTTACTACTTGTATAAAATACTAAAACCGCGTATTTCGTACCATGATTTTTACCCTAAGAAATGCAAATATGAAAATTTGAGCCGAACAAATCTTCCGCCTGATACGTGTCAAATCATTCAGCTGTAATGCTGTATAAAAGCCATATTATATTTATTCAATTTATAATCTCATGAAACAAAATCACTAAGCGAAATACATTCGTCCAGTACTACAAATTAACGAATTTAAAAGAGTTGATTTCCTACTTCATCTGAAGAAATAGAAACACATCTCCGAAAAAATGAAGAAAAAGATGAACCTTCTGTTCCCGGTATCTTGTTAAACAAAATGAAGGTCAAAAGCCCCTCTTAGTCATTGTTTAAGAAGTTGAAAATTCTAACAGAATCAAGTCATTCAAAGATACTGTTGCTGGAAAAGTTCATGTTTGATAATGAATCGGACTAAATGACGGAGAAAAGACTAAGGTACAAAATAAATTGTTTTGTTATGCCCAACTTGCTTCGTGATACATGGATATAACAAAATGAGGCATGTTGGGGCTAGTTAGTCCTAGACGCAAATTAATGTTCTGCAGGGGTTATTGATTAGCACATTTACTACGCAATGTGGAATCTACTCTATGTGAACTATTACGATTTGAGTGCTCGCAGTTATGCTCGTAGTTCTGCTCCAATATTTTTTTAGAAGGAAGAATATCATTTTTAATTTAAAAAATTGTTTTTCGTTACGTTTTAGCCCATGAAGCGAAAAATTCTAACGGAACCAAACCAATCTCAATAGCTGTTGGTGGAAAGGTTGATGATTGATATTACGATGGGGGTAAATAGTGGAGACAAGGCTGAGGAATAAACTGTTTTGTTATGCCCAACTAGCTTCGTGATGCATGGATCTAACGGAACGAGGCGCGTTGCGGCTAGTTAGTCGCAGATGCAAATCAGTGTTCCATAGGGGTTATTAACGAATACATTTGCCACGCAATGGGGAATCTATTCCTTGTACACACTGTGCACACTTACCGTGATTAGAGACACGTAATAGTTATGCTGCCAATGTTTTCTTCAAAGGAGAATATATTATCATTGTCATATTTAAAAATTGATTTTCGTATGTGTTTCAAATTAGAGAAATAGAAACGTATGTTGTTATTGTTATAGATAACTTATGTCGTCAATTTTCTTACTGAAAATGTACTATATTTTAAAATATCTCCATATTTGAAACTTGGGAGGAAAAAAAAATAAAAAATCTTTTTTTTTTAGAGGTGACAGTTGATTATGAATTGCTAGTCATTGTAATGAAAATTCAATTAAAAAAAGGTACTAGAAAGATCAAAAATATATATTTTTTGGAATTGCGGAAAAGAAACACCTAAATTATATTAACGAAACGATAGCTTTGACGAAACCATTCAGACACTTTTTACAGCAGTTTTGCCGCTTCCATACGAACAGAAAACTATTATACATCGTGGCTAAATTCTTACGTCTTTTGCTCTAGTCAAATACTTTACACAGACAGTTTTATTTTCACAATCCTCTAGTAAACAAAAGTAAAATATTGAATTATCCTGCTAGTATTTGCACAGATTGAATAAGGAAATGTTTCTATTCCTTCATCCGTCAAAACAGTTTCAATAACTTAGTACAGTATGTGATTTATAGAAAATCCATTGTATCTCATAAAACATTAGGAAACGACACATGTAAATCGTTTTCTTAATTCATCTTCTGCCAAAACGAGAGAGAGGCCATGATAAATGTATTTATGCATTCCGGTTGCAAATAGCGCTTGCTATACTGCAAAAAATAAACTGTTGTTTTTACTGTATAATACTGGCAGCTCACATTCCAAAGAAAAACTGTAAAATTTACAGTTCTAAACTGTAAAATTTGCAGTAATATACTGTCTTATAACAGACTTTTATTGTGAAATTTACAGCGCTAAACTGTAAAATTAGCAGTAATATACTGTCTTTCAATGGAATTGCCCTGTGAAATTAACAATGATTAACTGTAAAATTAGCAGTAATATACTGTTTTTTAATGGAACTGCCCTGTAAAACTTACAGTTTCAAACTGTAAAATTAGCAGTAATATACTGTTTAAGGAATGACTTGACCTGTAAATTTAACAGAGATAATATGTAAAATTAACAGTAATATACTGTTTTTTAACGGAATTGCCCTGCAAAATTAACAGTATCAATCTGTAAATTTAGCAGTATTATGCTGCGAAATCAGCTGAATTGCACCACAAAAACAGCAGTAGCATACGGTTTTATAAATAATTTGTACAGTAAAATTAACAGCAGTAAACCATAAAATAAATAGTTATCAATTTTTATGCAAAACGTATCGTTGTCTCTTTTCATAGCCGAAATCACTGCTTTTACAGCTGAAGAACAATATAGAAAAGTAAAGCAATTGATTCTGTATGTACGTTGTAGAAATCAGTCTACATACGAAATCTGTTCCTTTTTTAAAGTTTTTCAACAAAAAAAAAAAAAATGTTTTAGGCTATGAAAAGCGACAAGTAAATAAATATAAAACCTTTTACATAAAAATAGTTAACTGCTGCTAAATCTATGTTTTATTGATATTAATTTCATTGTACACAAAATATATCAATGCCCCCCCCCCATCTCTATATTTTATAAACACTTGTTAAAGAAGAAAAAGTGGCGCATTTTCATTTCTACAGAAACTTTTAGCTCTACTGCGAACTTAAAAATTTACAAATAGAAGGAAATTACAAACTATGGTCTGAAGCTTTATTTTAAGAACAGTTATTGCCTTTTCATAAAACAAAACTTTTTGATAAATGAAGGTAGTAAAAATGAGGTTTTTTTATATATAACTGAAAATACTACATCGTATCTTCACTTAAAGTACTTTTTTCACTTCCAGCATTATTGTGTTGCTAAAATGTGCAGCATAATGTGGGAAATGTTTTGCAGCATGCAATCCATTTATACCTTTAAGTTTATTTTAACTTTATGCATGCAATTATGTGGATTTATTTTCTTTTCGGGTAAAACAGATTATTTTCATGATTTTCCTCTTTTTTTAATGTTATAAGTTGCACTTGGACCTATACTTTATTTGAGAAGTACTACCGACAAAATTTATTTCACACCATATGAGCAGTATTCAGTATTTAGAATGAACAGAATGGTTATTATTGTAAACTGCTTATTATAGATTAGATAATAATTTATCCTATTAACCATTTAAATACATGCAAACGATAAATATGTGACTATTCATATTTCCAAAGCTACTAAACCGAAACAATTTTTCACTCGGTATAATAAAATCTGTTACGTTTATGAGTACTTGTATTAAAAGTTAAAACTTTGTTTTACTACTCCAAAAATTATGTAACTTTATATTCTGTTATACTGTTTTCATGAGAAAAAACGAAACATTCACACCATTAAAAATTGCCAAATTATTTTATTTCGTATACATTACCTATAAATATAGATTAGTCATTTTTACAGTTGAATTGAAAAAAATCATTTAAAATCGAATGCTAATTTTTTCAAGATCAACATTTTTGCATCACGAACTTGATTCTTCTTTGTGACATCTTTGCCGACTTCGTTGCCATTATTATAACTTATATTCTGAAAGTATCTGTCAAAATAAAAATTGTTAGAATCTCATAAAACTTCTGAACAACAAAAAACACACATGGAAAAATCAAATTACGTAGGTATAAAAATACGCCCTAAAATGATTAAAATTATGACTCTGAATGATCTGAAATTGCCTTGGGAGTTGCTTTTATTTTGAAACCGCTCAACATGTACCTAAATTGTAATTGAACCGTTTATTTCAGGAACCAGTTAAGCGCTAAATATGTTGTTTTAAGGAGAAAAAATTTTTTTGGCAGTAATTTGCAAGCGTAACGGTATTTATTAATGTCTAATTAAAGTAGACCTAATCTGGATACTTTACATAAGAACTCAAAAAAGAAGGAAAATAATATTTTACATTTCATCTTCCATGTCAAGAAATGCACTTATCCTGGTTTCAGAAATAAAATTTAAAAAAATCCTTGTAACTTTCGGTATTTTTAAAGGATTTTGTAATTACATATGAGACTATTGATTAAGAATAATATTTATTTTTTTCGATCAGCTAATTGAAGTGATCGGGAGAATAACTCCTTTTATAAGCCCCAAAATGGGAAAGCTAACATCTTGGCCTAAAGAAAAAAATAAAAATGTTTTAAGGATGACAAAACTTGAAACTAGTTTCTTCTTATAATAGGCTCCAGATTATCGGATTGCAATATGTTTACTTCAAAACAATAATTAGGATGAGGTAGAGAATTATTTTTTTAGAAAATGGAGCAAGGTCGACGTTTAGGACAACCAATTGGGAAACATTTAGGTATTCATTTAAAACAATGAATACTGTATCTAGCCTCTTTTAATTGCACCCCCCCCCCCCCCGAGTTGCTATCGTAGCACTGAAAACCGTATATAGATGGTTTTTCTTTCTTTCTTTTTTTTGGTAACCCATATTCCTTCTGTCTGTACTTAATGTGAAATATTTTACTAAATTTTTAAAATATTTTTTTTCATGCATTTTATTCCATAATTGTGTTATTATATTATTAAAATTTAATTTTTTGGAGCTTTTTTCTTAAGTACTAAGGAATCAAATAAAAGAGTCATTTGAGTTGAAATAAATTAATACCGTAAGAACGTTCTATCTTATATATCTCTTAATATTTAAGCATAATTTAAAATGTTTCATTTATATTCTATGTCTTTCAAAATGGGGACGCCCCCCGCCCCGAACCCCGTTTTGAACAGCTATCAATGTTCCCATTTAAGATACCAGCGACTTTTTTTTAAGGGGCACTTCTTTAGAGAGGATTTAGACAATTTATCTTTAAGTTTTTCAGAGTTTACCTGAAATCTGGAAGAAACAATTCTATGTTCCCAAAATCAAGATGGCTTAGTTAAAGTCAATTCAGTAAAAAAGAAAATTGGTCAGAAAAGTTGAAAGTTTTTAACAAAATAATAAATCGTCAAACATGTCAAAAAAGAGTAAATCTGGTAGAGCCAGTTCTAATCATTGAGAATTGGAAGTCTACATTTGGCCCGCCGTCTTTGTTGTAAACAATGCTACCCTTCTTGAAAATGCTTTGCCAGAAGACCGCACCACTTTTAACTGTAGATTTAAACATGCTCACATTTACAAAATAACTGCTTTTTATTCATATTGCAGTAAAAATAATCTATAATTTTGTTTGATAAGTGTCACACAAGTCTGAATATGCGAAGAAAGTTTCATACGCTGTAATACATCGTACTTTTAGCATGCTGTTTTGGTTCCTTCGATTTTAATAACATGTAAAAACAAAGAATCAGTGTTTCAAAATTTGCTGGAAAATTTAAAAAATAATAATGAAAGAAATGTACGTCTAATTTAGCTCTAGCAACAGAAATTTCTATATTCCGGTGATTCTTGAGGTGATAATATTCAACTACCCATAAAATCTAATATTAAATTACAAATTTTAAAAAATGCAGACTTAAATGAATTGAATGACCGATCACATTTCAATCAAAACAAAATAAAATTTAGTTTATCTTGTTCCAATACATAGTTCTTGATTGTAACATAGAACCTGACAACGGGCCACAAAAATCAGCTTCAGGGGCCCCAATACGGCACGCAGCCCATAGGATCGGCTTCAGTGGCTAAGAACGCTCCAAAACTCAAAAGCATTGGTGATTACAAATTACATCCGAAAACACAAAAATATAAATGAAAAGACATACTTAAAAACTTCCGTTTTCCGTTGCCGGCATTCACGTCACAAAGTGAATCATCGCAACATCGTTCAGACTAGAGGCTTCTTTGAAATTCCAAGCGGAACACAAATGCGAACTGCCATCTTGATAAAGACTGCCATTCAGTTCTGGTCACAAATTACGTAGTTCTTTACATTTGCACACCACTAAACTGAAAGAAATGCTATTGCATTAGTGAATAAATTTAAATGAAGTAAATTCATGCGGCTAGAATGAAATTTATAGTTTAAATTTTTCCGAAATACCTAACCGCAACCATATCACCGGGCATAAATTCAAAATGAAATCAACTACAATTGTTTTTTTTTTCCGTGCGCTGGAGTGACAGGAACAAAATATTCGCTAGCAAATACCCCCCTTCTTGGCAAGCCAGTACACGCAAAAAATGAAATATACTATAAGAAATGAAAAAAAAAAAATATTATAGGCCATCCGATTATGTGCACAAACTATAGCTTAAACATAATGGAATAATTGAAACAATTCAGAAAAAAAAAAAAAAAAAACTCTAGAAAAATATGTCATTGCAATTCATGCTTTACGTAAATTTTCCCTACAGAAAGGTTTTGTGAAACAATCAGCTACATTATTTTAGTTTCAACAAATTGTATTCCAAATTCATTTTTATCAATCAAATTCCTTAGGAAATGCTCACCATATCAATCTGCTCAGTTCTGCAATTTTCTATTGCAGAACTAGAAAAATCGATCGCAACTGGACTGTCACAGTACAGAGTACTCTATTGATCAATCTAAAATTCTGAACTCTTTTCGTGGCCAATTCATTCAAAATTCTTTTGATCCACATAACTTCCTTAGATTGTTCACTAATTGCAATATACTCAGCTTCCATCGTTGACAGTGCTACGCATTTTTGTTTGAATGTACACCATATTATTCGTACCCTATCCAAAAACACTACAAGCGCCCCCCCCCCCGGCATTGGAATCCGGTCGTCGTGATTTGAGGCGTAATCTGTATCAGAATAACAATGATTTATTCAATTTACAGACAAAATTTAGATTTCAGGGATCGTCAAACCCTTCGGTTGTCTCACAAATCTCCTCCTTTAAATCCGCATATAGATACGCATTGCAAACATCTGCTTGGAAATGGACCCAATGTAGCTTATACACAAAAATTGAAAAGAAAGCCTCAACCAAAGGAAAGGAAATTACTGGAGAGAACACTTGCGAAAAGTATCCCCCCCCCCCCCCCAATAGCTGGTGGTTATCTAAAATTACTAGTCTGTCCTTGAAGCGCATTATTTCGTATTTCTCATCTGTTCTGTTGCGTTTTGCCAATCTTCACTTTCTGGCGTTCTCAAACTTTGTTTCAAATTTGAAGAATTACATCTTCGGAAATGTTATCTTCTAGCTTACTTGAATTATCCCCCCTATCTTCATCAGAATCTGATACTTTTCTTGAATTATCATCACAAGTAAAATCAAAATATTTTGGGTCATATTCAATGTTATTTTGAGAACAATAAACCTCGACTTCGCGATTCGGACTTTAGAACCGTCGTGTCAATATATACTTTGCCTTGGTGTCAATATATACTTTGTCAATATTTCTCACAACATGCTATTTTATGATTTTCAGGATATTCTTCTTCTACTTCAGGTTTACTCAGAAGTGAAAAAAAAAACTGTACATCTCTGTTTCCCGTTCCTGTTTTTTTCCCCCCGCCCAGAATTTATTTTCATCGAATTAAACATTCAGAGTTTCTGTCACTTCGCTATTTTCGGGGTCCCAAATTCTAGCACCTTTCGTATGAAACGCATATCCTACCATGACTACCTGTTTAGCTTTCATATCCAATTTGTTTATTTTCTGTTTTGGAATTCAAATATACGAAATACAGCCAAAAAACACGGGATTGTTTAATACATGACTTTCTTCCCTCAAATAGCTCAAAAAAGGTTTTGGTTTTTCTTTTTAAAACCTCTCTAGTCCGTAAGTAGTGGAAGCACATAGCTGCTTCGGCTCAAAACTGCTTAGGCAAACTCGATTCATTTAAAAGTGTCCTAATTCCATTCATTAATGCTACTTTGTTAACTGGAGGATTTGTTGGTTTTTTCGATTCTTATGCTTTGGTCGCTAAGGTAAATTTCAAACCGGGAGTTCAGTATTTCCTTTCCGTAATCGGATCTTTCCCGCAAATCTCTGTTCTTTTTTTGAAACATGACAAAATATTCGAAAACCTCACTTTTTTTTTGAAAAATTGTCTATTATTGTGAAAATAATCCCCCTCCCCCTAAAGAACTCAACTGCTAAGGAACCCATCGCATTTAAATGCAAAAGATCTTACCCGGCTTTGGTTTGAATCTCCGTTACAAGTTTAAATGAAATTCCCCGATTTTCCATTTTACACGGATAACATTCTGACATATTTTTACTTTTTATATGCAGTGAAAGACAGTGAAGTACAGAATCATACTTTTCAGTATTTATAATATAGTTTTTTTCTTCAGCATAAACACGTTGACGCCAAAGTTTAAGACTCAAAGGGTTCTTAAAGTTAAAATGTAAGGAAACTGACGAGTTCAAGGTTACAAGAGTTTCAAATTCTACTGTAGTTCTCGAGCATCTACTTTTCTAAACGAGCATGTCCTTCAAGGTAAATAAAATATGACAAACAATGCATAATAATGTAAATTTTTTACATTTAATTAAAAAGCTGTACTTTTGACGAGAACGCAAAACTGCCTGATCAGAAATGAAAGGCTGAAAATTTTAAAATATAGCCAGGCACGGTCTGAACTTAAATATGCAGAGAAGGCGTATAATCTCAATTTGTCGAACGGAACTTACATATTTGTCGATTAATAAAATACTGGTGCATGCACACATTAAGTACGCACAATTAAGTACAATATCTAATGAAATTTCGACATTCGAGAATTCAAAAATTGCAACATTACAATTATGTCCCCAAATTTTCCGAATCGGCAAAGTTTTCCCAATATGGCAATTTTGGGGAGGTCATAGAGACTTTCCGTGACCTCTCATCGAGTGCCTTTGAATATTACAATTATGTCCCCAAACTTGCCGAATCGTCAAAGTTTTCCCAATATGGCAATTTTGGGGAGGTCATAGAGACTTCCCGTGATCTCCCATTGAGTGTCTTTGAATATAGTTTCTAAAATTATTTTTAGGTTCACAAGTTTCAATGGTACTAGTGCATTTTTCCTGAAGTAAAACTTTTAATTTCCTACTGACGCAAATATAAAACTTTTAAAACACAAGGGTTTCGTGTTTGTATCTAAAAATGCTTATTTTTATTAGTTTTTTTTTTTTTTTTGAGTGCTTCATTGATGATTTTTTTAATTATTGTTATTTTAGTTTTGTTCGATAAGTATTAAAGCTGGCTCCAGATTTCAGAGAATTTTGAGTCGTTCAGACATCAGAGTATTGTATTTCCAGACGGGCAAATTCTTCAACAAAAAATATCAGTAAACTTGATACTGTTTGCATGTCTCTCGGTTACATTGTTATTTTATTTATTTACATTTTATTCTTCGAATTCTGTACAGGATATAAAAGTTACTTACGCTATAGCGTAAAGTTTATCAATAAAATATTTTAATACAAACTGTTAAAGAATTTAAAACAGAACATAAGAAAGAAAAAGAAAAAAAAAAAAGAAAGAAGTCAATCGCGATACGCTAAAAATTTACTAGAAAACATAAGAATTTAAATTTTAAGTACTCACATCCTATATAACACAAAATATAATCGTAAACAAAGTCTAATGTTCTAATAACTTTAAATACGATCAAGAAAAATTGATTTATTTTTAAATCAAATTTGAATTTCAGAAAATGTTTAAAAACTATCATACGTGTAGTAAAATATTCAGGATCACAACTACTCGGACTTTTGCTATAAACCAATCGCTACAACTTAGCAACTAAAAGAAACTGCAAAGTCAACATCAACGAATATTGGAATACGAATTATGATTTCAAAATACACACTATTATTTTACATACATTATCGACGACAAAGAAAACTACATTTTGAGGAAAAGGGAATGAATAATATAACTATTACTTACCTTTAACTTGAATTACAGCTGATCAGTCCTGTCTCAGCACACCCCCGAAAAATTACTAACATGGCTGTCGATACCTCGAATTCATTCGTTTATCTTCCCGTATGAAAGGAAACACCTTTTGCGCATCGTTTTGCGCAATTTTAAACAGTTTTACAGTTTTTCTCTGTTATTTAGCAAAGCAGTATTAAACTGTAGGAAAATACAGTATATTACTTTAAAAACAACAATTATTTTTTGCAGTGTAAAAAACGGATGTGTATTGTAAATCAATAGGGCATGATAGCTCAATCCAGTATGCAAGGCTCTCAAATATTGTTCTTCGCTAACATGTCAATGAAGTAGCTGCTACATATCAATCTAGGCACCTGCTCATGTTCCGCGGACGATAAGACCCTCGAGTAAACAATACCTTCACACTCTTATCACGCTCACAACACTCCTCTGATGTGCTGCAGCATTTTTCACTCGAATTGCTTTTTTCCTGCGCATCCGCGGAAAACAATTGCATTTTCTCCTTTTTCTTCATGTTTAGGTATTCATTTACGGAGTCTTTCAATTAGTCGATTTTTTTTTCCTCCCTCGTAAGAGCAAATTGAAGAGAGGTTCAGAAGAAATCCCCGAGCCTATGTGGGAGTAACGGCCGATAACAGGTTAGAAGCAATGAGGGGTGATAAATTACGCCCCTCATTTCTGCTGACAAAGTCCTCACTACTAGAAAAATAAAAAATAAACCATAGGGACTTAAATCAATGGCGGCATCACGAATTAAGCTAGAGCTCATTTGCAGCTGTGCTCGTGCTGAAGATCGTGACCAATCGAGGCACTCTGCATCTTCAACTTGGAAAATTTTTCTCCAGGGGTCGTAAGATTTGTTTACGATGTGCTTATGAACTGAACCCTGAATTGAATACAGCTCGTAAAGTAGGAGAAGATAGCTTTAAGCGGGTCCTCAATTATATGATACAAATAAGCTCTTTTGAGATGGATTTTATGTAGGTATATCACCAAGAAAAGAGGAGAGGACTATTAGAGTTTAAAGCCATTCTTTTTCATTCACCTAAATAACAAACGAAATACGGAACTTTATGGCTCATAGCTTGAACTTGCTGTTCACATTTTCGCTTCGCATATTTTTGATAGATAGATAAGAGGAAGAAAAATCAAGGTAGTGTTGACTAGTAGGTTATTGCACCGATTAATTTCAAATGGCAAAATTCTGCTAATAGTTTGCTGCTCACGATTTTTTTAATGGAAGTAGAGGCTCCGTTGTTGCTAACGTGTTCATTGAATGACAGTTTTTGATGCTCCATTATGTGCGATTTGTATAAAAATGAAAGATAATTAAGAAGTCATTGCTGTTATAAATTTCCAATTAATTTAAAATATAAACCTACTTTTTTGGAGAACCTTAATTCACAACTCAGACGACATCGTCATCTCAGAGAGTCATTGAGACATCTAACTCAATAAATAACAGTATAAGATATCCTATTGTTGCTTTGAGACCATGATATATAAAGTAAATTTTAGCTTATTTATGCATCAGTTGGTGAGCATCTGCTAAAAATGTTGTAAAAACTAATTAATATTCGATGAAAATGGTTAATGTTACTCTACTTTTCAACTTAAAACGTATTAATGCACTTTTTCACATGTATGACATTTAAAATCAGTTCACATTCAGCATTGAGATGTTTTGAAAAATATTTTTAACCACTGCATTTTTATTGAATTAGCATTAAAATGTACAAAAACTCTGCAAAGATGGAATATATATATATATATATATATATATATATATATATATATATATATATATATATGCATCCATTACTTAAGAACTCACATACACACCGATACCTCGTATGTTTATACGAATAAAGTGATGCATGATTGTCATAATTATTAGATTTTTAGCCACTATTCTGCCGTGGACAGGTAAAGGGCAGTAACTACAAATTTGTCTTTTTTTTTTTTTTTTTGCATTTTTCTCATCCATCATACTTTAGCTTTGTTGTAAGAGCTTGATTATTTGGCTTCCGCTGAACCAAAAATGCGAAAAAACGTCTAAATCCGAAATTTCCCCATCGTTAGTATTAAATCCAAAACGTGCTTTTTCAAATATCTCGAACTCTTAATTCAGCAGATAGTGCCGTTCACCTGCCCACGGCAGTATTTCCCTCGTTACTCCCTAGTACAGTGGATATCTAATGCGGTTTTTTTAAGAAAAAAATTAAAGCTGTCTTTTTTCTGTTTAATGAACCTCACTATTCGTATTAATAAGTGACTATTGTTGTATAACATGAAAAGCAGATATCAGTTTATTAGAGTTCCTTTTTTTTAAAATTCTACCGTCTCTGGAAATCTACGGTATGAAAACAATCTCCCTTTATTTGGAACCGATGGCAAACTCTTTCCATTGTATGATTCAAATAAGTGTGCGGAGATTCATGTCATATTGCCAGTACAATTATAAGGACCATGAATGTAGTTCAGTTCGATCACGGACATTAAACACACACACAGGCACACGACTGACTACTTAAAGACCAATTCCGTTTTATAAGACGTATCAATTACTTTACAAAACAACCTACGAAGATTACAAATATGTTAGAGCCTCGTTTTCATTGTATGAAGTTGACGAAGAACACGAACTCTACTTCTATATAAATTAAATTTTGAATGTTTCCAGAAAAAAATATTTAGGTAACCTTTTTTGACTCAAGAACGGACGTATCTTATGATATACACTGTTAAAAATTACGTCCACCGTTGCACCAAAGAAAGGAGCAAATTTGCTGCAACCTATATTCAGTGCACGATTGAACCAAAACAGGGTGTTTTATATCACTCCCAAGTTTCGTGCGTAGTTGAACCATATTCGTCATTCCATCTTTCTCCAACCATAGGAGTTAATTTGAACCATGTATCGTGTTCTCCTTTTCCCCTATAACTGGAGCGGAGTAGAACCATAACTCACGTTTTCGTTCGTCGCATTCTTGGAGTGAAATTGAACCATAACTCGGATTTTCGTTTCTTGCATTGCTGGGATGAAGTTGAACCACAACTAGCGTTTTCCGACTTTCATTTGTTGGTACGTGGTTGAACCGCTAACAATATTCTGATTTCCTCATTTAGGTGTTAAATTTAGCCATTTGCTTTACTTGATTTATATTTTGTTTTCGTGGAAAATAAGTAATTTTGTGAGGATTTTAAAAACTTCCCTTTTTTTCGATTTTCTTTAGAAAAGTTAATATTAGATGTACTCGAGAACCCTTTATAATATTTTCAGTCAAAATTTTATATTGTTCTCAAGAATAGAGTACTTAAAATTAGCATCTTTCATCGTCAAAATGACCACAGGTTTATCATACTCTTTAGTGTTATAACATTAACGCAAAAGGTAGAATTTGCTATGCAGGCAGATATTAAACAACTATTTATTTATTTTTTGTGATTTTTGCTAAAACCATTAACTGCATTAAAAAAATGAGCAATTGGAATAAATAAAGATAGATTAAAAAGATTTTTAACGTACGTATGTGACAATTCCTAATTAAAAACTTTATTTAAAAAAATATACATTACTTAAAATAAGAAATTATCCTTTTTATACATTTCTTGATATTTTAAGAGTTGCATAGCTGGGAGGGAAAAAAAGAGAAAATATTGCTATTGCAATTACAGTAAAACCTGTGTAAGTTGACCACTTGCACTTTGATGATCAACTAGACAGGTTGTCAACTTATAGAGGGTAGTAAGGAATTTTTTTTCTTTTTTTTTTTTTGTCATTTCTTGTCTCATGCATTCATTTTAACTAATTGGAATACTTTAAACTCACTTTCATTGTTTAACATTACTTTAAAACAATAAGAAAAAATGTTGTTTAAATATTTTTAGAGATTATTTACCAGAATGACTCGTAAAGTATCATACAAATTTAAAATTTCTGTGAATCAATCAAAAAAAAAAGTGTCGTTACTGATGAAAAACAACTTACTTGATATTAACAATTCCTAAAAATTCATAAGTCGAAAGTTACTCAAATTCTTCATTTGATTTTTTCTTGAACATTTGTAACCATGGTAACAATCTACTTTTCAACAAAATAACTCCTTATTGAAGTTTGGCGCATTTTCTGGGACATAACATCAGGCCAATGTTTTTCGATGGAAACATAAATATTCGTAGGATTTTCTAAAATGTCTGGTTATTTATTTGAGGCATAACTGATGAAACCTCTAGTACAATTTAATGCTTTTGCCTGTTGGTCAACTTACAAAGGGTTTTTTTTAGGGATGCACCAGATAGTGATTTTGCCGGATACCGGATATCAGATGATCCCTTACCTGCCGGATTCGGATACCCGACGGATATCTCTCACATTTTTACCGGATAACTGCCCGATATCCTGCAAAAAACTGTCGGATATCCGGATCCGGAGTGGTTTGACGGATCGGATACCTCATAGTTCCGGATAGTTAAAAAATCAGCCGGATACCGGATATCCGGTGCATCCCTAGTTTTTTTCATTTCTCCAAACCAAAGCTGGTGTATATTAGTGGTCAAGATAGAGAGGTTTTCCTTCATTATATAAGATAGGACTAATTCCGTTCCTGACAAAAGCGGTCAGCTTAGACAAGTGGTCAACTTTACAGGTTTTACTGTATTCCTAATTGACATTCATTTTTTATCTTTATATTTTTTTCCTTAACATCAATCTAATTGTAATCTGAAAAAAATTTAACTACATTTCGAACCATTTTGACAATCAAAATGCATTAATAAAGTAAAAAAGAAATTAATACCAATAAGGTACTACAGTTCTTAAAATAGGTTACGATTTATTGTTCTCAAAGGTTTTATAATTTCTGACTTAAGGAGCCAAAATTTTTAACTGATATGCTGTTTTTAGAAGATACCTAATTTTTATTATGTTAAAATTTCCAGTCAGTTATTAGTTGAGATACTATGCATACAGTGGCAAGAACATAAAATATTGATAATTACAGAACTCTGCTACTTATTTTCCTTTAGGAATGCAGGATATTGATTTTTACAGGATATCCAGCACTAGATGTTTTTATGGGGGCGTACATTTATTTTTCACTTTACGCCATCACACAGCAGTAAATTATAACTTATCTGACGTCATAAAAACCTTCTATATGTTTCGAAATATAATTTACAACAGCTGTCTCTTTCAATTATTTATATTAATAGTGTTGCATTAAAAGTAATTTGCATAATAAAATATTCTGCTTTTTTGAAAAACAATTTATTAGTTGTCTTATCCCCTAACAAAAGAAAAATTGCAAGACTTGCTCCAAAGGAAAAAAGTTCTTAATTTACTCTTTACTGTAGTTAGCTTTAAAAAATAGCAAGATTAGCATAGTTCTACCAATAAATTGCATTTTTCATCAAATTTGATAAATCTTTTTAATTTACATAAAGCATGTTTAAATAATGTCTAAATTCCAATAGTGAATTTTCCAGCTTCTGTCTTTGGTATCAGTTGGTTCTCTGTTTAACGACTTTCAAGGGACCACAAAAAATTGTCCTTAAATAGAATGCTTTTAACACTACAGTGGACCATCTGGGAAGGTGAAAAGCGGTTGTTGAATAGAGAAAGTCGTTAAATAGAGTGCCGTTAAACAGAGAGCCAACTGTACTTTTCTTTTTCATCCAGAAAATTACCAGTAGTTGGATGATCCATACTTTTTTTCCTATTAGTATTGTTTGTTTTGGTTTTTAATTAAGAATTATTTTTTAATTAATAAAAAATTTTCAGTAATGTTTATGAGGTACATCAAGAAAAATATCTAATTTCAAACTCTACTTATTCTTTTTCCTGAATTATTGTATTAGGGGCCGTCAAATGAAACCCAATCAGTGTGTCTAACTTTGCAAAACACGTAAGGGGATCCATGTAGCTGCATGTGTGGTGATTCCGTGTATTGGTAGAGAGACTGATGCCAGCACAAAGTTTGACTTTACATAGCGACAGTGTGGCTGTACGACTAAGAGAAGGTTGACACTCAACTTTTCGTCCACAACAGAACAGGCGAGTTCGCAGGGACATTCAACTAAAACCCGGTCAATGCGTCTAACTTGGGCATTAGATGTAAGGGGCAACGTCTACTGCAAAGTCTTATGTCTAATGCAAAGTTAGACACACTGACCGTGTTTGAGTTGAATTTTCCTGTGAACTTGCCTGTTCTGTTGTGAACGATAAGTTAAATGACAACCTTCCCTTCCTCATCTAGACATAGTCACTATGTAAAGTCAAACTTTGTGCTTGCATCAGTCTCTCTACCTATACATAGGGTCACCACACACACAGCTACATGGAGCCATAAACGTCTAATGCAAAGTTGGACGCACTGACCAGGTTTCAATTAAACATCCTAATACAATAACACAATTAAAGTTGTCTTTCATTAAATTTTTCATTCATCAAAAAATTTTCATAGCATGCATGTTAGTACAATACAAATTCAAACCAATAAAATGTAACCGAGTTACGACAAAGTGTATATAAAATGCTGAAAAAATGAGTTGAAATTGAGTTTGATACACACGAAACTCCTCAAACATAAATTGGAAAAACAAAATTTTACTAATTTAACCAGTAAAAAAAAATGTAACTATTAATCAGCAAAAAGTTATTGGAATTTCATTTCACTGGTTAATGGTAAAATAATCCTAGTAAAAAATATCTATCTTGCAATTTTTTTTTCATTTAACATGCATGTCATGTCAATTTTATCCAACTGCAACGAATTCTAAGGATGGAACATTTCAACCAATACAAATTCAAATCAATAAAATGTAACACAGTTATGACAAAGTCTATATGAAATGCTGATACAAAATTTATTGAAATTGAGTTCGATATACAAAAAACTTTTCAAACATTAATTGAAAAAACAAAATTTTACTAATTTTACCAGTCGATAAAAATTTACCTATTAAACAGCACCCTATATGGGCGCCCATGGTGAGGCTTATGGGAACTCTTCTCTGTCCTATTCATAAGTTTCGAGGTGGTTAAAGACCTCTAAAGAGGGCGGAGGGTTCAAGATGAACAACGCTCTAGGCGACTGTCAACCGGCCAAATTTTGATCAGATACTCGGCCAATACCGAGAAGTTGCAAAAAATTGAATATTGTCCAAGACAGATATTAAAATTTATAAAAAAGTGCAAGCATATTAAATATTCTGCAATCATTTTACAAGTCAGTTTTAAATTTTGAGAATAATGAAGTTTTTAATGCTTTAATGGAATAAATCTTTATTTTAACGTCCCCAAAGTTAATAAAACTTATTTATTAAAAATTATGCAAAAAAGGCGAGTATAGAAAATATGAAATTTTTGCATAAAAAATAGATTTTTTCTACAAACAAAAATTAGTTATAAGAAATATAAAAATTCCTTTGCTTAAAAAAAAGGGAAATAAAACAACATTAAAAGCATAGTGCAGGAACATTGCAGACACGTGTTTTGGCGTTACAGGAAATTCCTTTTTCAATGCACAAAATATGAGCTTGTAGATTTAAAGGCATCCGACAAAAGTAGGATTTTTTTGTCGAATGTCTTAACATTTGTTAGCTCACATTTTATGCATCGATAAAGACGTTCCTTCTAACGCAGAAACACATGTGTGCAGTGTTCCTGCACATTTGCTTTTAAAAATTATTTATGTTTGGCGGACTAGAACTAAAATAGATTGGTATAGTTTGTCTTAATTCCAACTTGATCAATCATACCTTTTATTTATTTATTTTTAATTTTAAAAATAATTTTTTTGTAAAATTTTTGACGTAAACAAAATTTTTTTAAATAATGCGAAATTAAATTTCAGCAGGAATTTAGTTTTAAAAACTTTTATATGGACAAAGAGGTCTATACTACTATTCCAATAAGTTCAAAATTGATCACGTGTGTGTCAGTGGTTCTTCTTAAAACATAATTGGTACTTGTTAACTCGGCCGAGTAGTGAAATGCCGAGTACTCGGTAACTCGGTACTCGGCCGAGTAGTGAAAGGCCGAGTACTCGGTACTCGGCCAAAGTGCTACTCGGTACGTCTCTAGTTTCAAAATTTGTGAAATGATCTATATAACGCAAAAACCTGTAGAACGCAAAAGCTCTGGTCCCAAGGTGTGTGTTATAACGGTCTTCTACTGTAAATCACGGTCGGCCATGTTTATTTACTTACCGGGGCGCAGCGCTAAGTACGAAGTTACAATTCTTAGTTTTGTATTATTTTGATGCAGTTAATGCTGCTCATGATTACTTTTCGTTTTCACATTTAAAATAAAGGGTGTCCCAAAATTAACGCAAGATTTGAATTTGCTACAATTTTTGCTGTGAATTGTTGGCAGCCATGGAAAAAGAACAATTTGACAGCTGGGAGTTTAGGGATAGTAAGAATGGAGTGTTATGCTATTATACAGCCAGCGAAACAATTCAATCACTGCATGAGGAATTTCTTGTTCGTGTACTCTCTCCTAGATCGTGTGATTTTACATCATTAGATTTCTCCCTATGGAGTTATTTGAAGTCAAACGTCTATGTCAGCAATCCCACAACCACCTGCGCATTACCTAATTGCGATATCGAGCGCCAATAACAGTAAACTGCTTGACCCGCCCAAACTTTCATTATTTTTCAAACAATTGTTCGATAATGAAAACACATTACAGAATCGAAAACGCTCCATTTGTAATAACCCTAGACCCTCAGCTGCCAAATTGTTCTTTTTTCAAGATTGCCCACAATTTATTGCAAAAATGGCGGCAAATTCAAATCTTGCGTTAATTTTGGGACACCCTTTATAACAAATGCAAATAATGTAGACTATGAAATTTTTGCATACCCATGGTAATATCGACTTAAATAATGCATTTTGAGGTTCACGTAGGCTTAGCTGTATTATATTTAGAGCTTATAGTAAATGTTCCAATTTGTGAACTAATGGTTTTTAAAGAGGTTTTTGATGATCAACTTAAGTACATGAAATACAACTTGTTCGATATTCCATGTTTACTTTTAATGAAGATTGAGGGTTTTTGGTTTGAAAATAAGTTTTAATCTGAACTTATCTTGCGGCTAGGTTCGAGTAGATTAGAATGCTACTTTGCGACATGCCTACGTCACAACCGATCACGTGAGCGAGAATCTCGATCTCGCAAGCTGACGAGCTTGGAATGACTGCCCAGATCACTGGGTGCCGCAGGAGGAGGTGAGAGGCGTGGCAAAGTGTCCATAGTAATAATAATATGTACATAAAACTAGAGTAGGATGCCGTGAGAAAATTCTAATTCTTCAAAAGGTGCTACAAATCGTTAAAGTTTGGGAATGCTGCGTTAGAAGGCACCAGGCGATGGCGTGGTGTTCAGAAGGAGTCAGGGGTTCCGAAACCCTTACTCAAGAAAAGAACGCGTCTTGGGAAAGCGAAGTTATTTTAACAAAAAGAAAAGCAAATAATGTTGGGGGGAAAATTCGATTCTTTCAAAAAGAAATCTTTAAATTAAAAATATTTCACAGATGCAGTTTATTGCTTTGCAACTTAAGTTCCCCTCTCTTTCTTTCCACCCCCCCCCTTTTTCCCTAGTCAGTCTGAAAAGAACGGTCTTCAAAATTTTTCTCTCCTTAACTCTCGTCCCCTGCAAGAAATTGAAAATAAGTTTTAGTAGTTCGATTGGAGTAATAATGGAAATTGATGTCCTAAAAATGCATTTATTCAGGCGCTTTTCGACCATCAATTTCCAAACACTTCTGGAGGAAGGTCCCTGGATTAACATCCTTTCACTAAGGTAACGACCCTTTATTTTTAAATAATTTAAAAAAAGCAAAAGTAATTGGTCATATTTACATACGATTTCCTACCCAAACCAATAAATCAAATTTATTTTACAATTCCAATACAAGAATTACCCCAAACTAAACAACCAATTGTAAAATAAACACTGATTTTAAATATTATGCGACAAAGTATTTTAATGCCTAACTAATTATATACAATCTCTTAATTTTTATTCACCATTTGAAGTCTGTGCCTCCTATAAACTACTAGCTAAACTAACTGACAACCCACCTTTCGTGTTAGTCAAATTAGTGTTTAGCTCAGGATCCGGTGGGTTAACCCTGAGCTAAACACTAATTTGACTAACACGAAATTAATCTTTGAAATCAAACCTAGTGAGTTACAATAGGTAGTAGTTTATAGGATTTTAATTTTGAAAAACTTTGGAGGAAAATCCCTAACCTCTAATTACTTCGAAAAATCTCCAAAGATAACCTGAAATTGAGTTTTATCTTTCAGGAGAGGATTCTCTCTTCCTTTTCAAAAATTACCTAATGTTGTGGAAAAATCAGAATTGCTTTTGAAAAGAACATTAAAATAAAAAATTTCAAAAGTTGCTGACTATTCATTAGGTAATCATGCTAACGTTATCAAAACCGCTAACGTTTCCAAATATGGTCCGCAATCACGTTTTTCACAACTTCAATTATGAAAAAAATTTGGACGACGCTCCGTCTGCTCTCGTATGAAATCTGAAAATGAAGAACCTACAATTTTGAAAAGTGGAGAGGGTTTAAATCCCACCACCTAGTATCACTGAATATCTCTTAAAAACTTCGACTTCGTTTTTTAAGACTTCAATTTCAAATTTGTTTTTGGGCCGAAAACCAAAACCGCACTATCCATAACATCATCAAAGTTAGTCCGAAACTGTGTTTATTAAACTTCAATTTCGAAAAATTGAACAGAGGGGTGATGGATTTCTCTTTCTCTCTTTTTTTTTTTAAAGAATTGAATTGGGCAAGCAATTTAAAGAAGTCTCGTTCCTTTCATTACCCTAGTGTCAACAAATAGTTCATAATAGCATTTTTAAAATTTTAATTTCTAAAAATTTTCGCAGAAAGCCCCCGAATTTTCCCTCACCGTAGCATTACCAGAATCTGTCTAAACCTGCGTTCTTTGCACTACAATATTTTGGACTAATTCCCCCCCCCCCCGCCCCCAAGCAAGAGTTTTTTAATAGTGCACTCCTTTTTTTTTTTGGTTGCGCCACTATGTGACAGTGTGAAGTCCTTGCCCCCACCTTGAAAAGAATGAAAAGATCATGGCATTGTTGCTCCCCCCCCCAAGAAAAATGGAAATTGCAAAAAGGGGAAAGGGGGAGGAGGAGCTGATCTTGGTTTTGGGCCCCCCCTAAAATAAAAACATACATACGCCACCGATTCTAATAGCTCAGTATGCCGATGATACATGTTTCATCTCAAAAAATTATGGCCAATCGTTTGCCGCCCAATTAGGACTCTAAAAACAGACGTTCAAAATCAACAAATGGTTCAATAGATGGAGAATACAGATTAATGCTAGCAAAACTACCGTCATCTTTTCGCTAGAAGAGTCCCCCTTCGCTCCCCACCCAAGCTCAGCTTAAAACTTATTTTCAAACCAAAAACCCTCAATCTTCATTAAAAGTAAACATGGAATATTGAACAAGTTGTATTTCATGTACTTAAGTTGATCATCAAAAACCTCTTTTAAAATCATTAGTTCACAAATTGGAACATTTACTATAAGCTCTAAATATATCTCTAAATATACAGCTAAGCCTACGCGAACTTCAAAATGCATTATTTAAGTCGATATTACCATGGGTATGCAAAAATTTTATAGTCTAAATTATTTGCGTTTCTTATATTTTAAATGTAAAAACTAAAAGTAATCATGAGCAGCATTAACTGCATCAAAATAATACAAAACTAAGGATTGTAACTTCGTACTTACCGCTGCGCCCCGGAAGGTAAATAAACATGGCCGACAGTGAGTAACTTCATTTCACTTCGTTGGTTGAACAGAAGCTCTGATTGGCTGACGATGAAAGCACCTAATTTTGGTGCTTTAATTCGAACCTAAACGTGACACGCGGTGGTTGATGTGAAAACAGTTGAACCAAACTATGGTTACATCAACAGTGGACTTTCAGTTTGAACCGTATTATGGTTAAAGGTCGAACAGATATTTTTTACAGTGTACGTTAGGGTGGATCGATTTTGACTTTTTTTTTGAAATCGAAAACGCCTGTGGTGGGAAAAGTTTTGTATTGGCATCAAATGCTCGCATAAAATTTGTTTTGGAAATCAAAATACATTTAGATCCCCCGCCAGCCCCTTAAAGTTTGGCGAAATATGTAAAAATTGACATTTTTAAATTTTTTTAAAAAAACATCTTATCTTATGTATAATATTTTTAATCGCATGTGATGGGAAAAGTTGTGTATTGACATCTAATGCTCATATAATTTTTTTGGTAATCAAATAGATTTAGATCCTTCACCAGTCCCTTGAAATTTCACCAAATATGGAAAAATTGACATTTATTTGTTATTTTTTAAATTTCTCATGTTTGATTTTTTTAATCACCCGTAGTGAAAATGATTGCCTAGTAAGATGCTTCACTCATAAGTTATAATAATAATAATATTCAAGCTCCACTCAACCGGTAAAATTTGGAATATTTTCATAATTTTTAAAATCTTGACTTTAAAGCAAAAATTTTATCCAACACTTTTTTTTAAAAAAATTTAAGCATTTTTTATACTTTATTTTTCTATAATAACACTATATAATTCTTTAGGATAAAACATAGGTATAAAAGATTAAAGTACCAGAAGTCCGTCGTCGCAGTTTTACAGCAGCTCTTCGCTCATTTTCCCGAAGTATTAGGGGAAAATGACTAAGAATTCACCTCGGAGTTTTTGCAATAAAGAAGTTTTACACCTTATACATTGCTTTGTTCTCAAATTTTGGCATTAATTTTCGGGAAGCCAATGTTTTACGTATAAAGCCATCATGGCGGGTTGCTCCACAAACAGATAAAGAGGCTTCTGTCACCAACCTAACTGCTCTTCCCACCGCTTGTGTATGACATGGTAAATTCCACAACTCACTTTTAATAACGTCACAAGTTTCAGCTACTTTCTCAAGTTCCGCATTGCGTATATGTTTGCTGAGTGGAGGGTCTATAAGGACACAATTTTGCCAATTTATCAATTCTGTATAGTCTTTTGCTTGAAAATTTAGAGGTGGAATGAAAAAATCACAGAGAGTTTCATTAGTAAGAGTTCGGGCCTTCAGGATTGTTCTGTAGCCTAATTTCCTTACTGAGGATCGCGCGCCGTTGATCATGGCTATCAGCAGGTTTTCTAGATGACCAAAAAAACCATTTCTTTATATAACAAGGATCAACTACTGATTTCAGATCATCGCTAAGATATCTTGAGTAGTGGATAACTTCCCAAAGATGCTGTGAGCCTGCTGTGCATGAAGGCTCAGTTTTAATCAAAAACCAAACTTTTGCATACACTTTTATAATGTATTCTGCAAGAGTCCCTATTTCCAGCGATGACTCTTTTGTACCAACATACAAATGAAGTACTCTGTTTGCTGTTGTAAGCCACCTAGCATGAGATAGCTTTCCTGGTGATTTGGTGGACAGTGATGTTGAACAATTTCCTGAACATATTGCTTGACATATTTGATACAAGTATTTTTGGTCAGTGCCAAGTCCGTCTGTATCAATTGCTGACAAATCAAAAGCGATTTTTTTAAAGTTGACAATTCGTAGCTGCTTACATGTGCCAAGAAGCTTCCCTATAGCACCATTATTTGTAAAAGGACCTGTAGTGCTTCCATCAAGATGCCGTAACAGATAGCGTAAAAGTAGCTGATTGGCGTGCAACTGACATACGAGCCACTGCAACGGCCTTTTTAAATGCAGCTCAAACAGTCTTATTACACCACCTTTCACATCAGTATTGACTGCTGTTCCATCTGATCCTACTGCAATTAAATCCACAGTAGATACTTTGGTTGTTTTTAAATAGTCTAATATGCTTGATAACACTTCATTCGCTGTACCAATTCTTCTGCTCTGGATTTTTCGTTACGATTTGTATTTGGTTCATATATGCTTGGCTAAGTGCCAAGAACAGGCTGATTTGTCAGACGGGGGGGGGGGGTGATTGAAATAGTTTCATTATATCACAGAGAAGAAGAAGAATAAACATTCGGAGGAATCACACCATCTGTCTCTTTGACAGTTAAAACTAAGCAGAAGAAGCAAAGAAAAAAGACAAAACGCGCAATTTCAGATTCCCAATGGGGGGGGGGGGGTATATGTAATATGATATGATAATAATTTTGTTCACAAAGGGCTTTACGGTTTACTATTTACACCACAGGTGATTTTAAAAAAATACATAAGAAATGAAAAAAAAGTTTTAAAAAAAGTCATTTTTTACATATTTAGCGAAACTTCAGGGACCTGGCAGAAGGTATAAATACATTTTAACTACCAAAAATTTTTTTTAATGAACATTAGATGTCAATACACAACTTTTCCCACCACAGGCGATCAAAAATATTATACATAAGATTTAAAAAAAAAAATAAAAAATGTCAAATTTTACATATTTGGCCAAATTTTAAGGGGCTGGTGGGGGATCTAAATATATTTTGATTTCCAAAAAAAATTTTTATGCTAGCATTTGTTGCCAATACACAACTTTCCTCACCACAGGCGTTTTCGATTTCAAAAAAAAGTCAAAATCGACCCACCCTACTATACGTCCGTTACTGAGTAAAAAATGTTATATATTTTTTCTGGAAATCTTCAACATTTAATTGAATCATGTATATAGAAGTAAAACCCATTTTCTTCATTAAGCTCAAGTATAATGAAACATGAATGTAAAGTATTTTGAGTCTTAGTAGGGTGCTTTGTGGAACAACTTATAAATCTTTTACTGTGCTTAATTGTCTTATAGTTCGCCAGCTTCAGCGAGTTTAAGACGGTCTTAGCTTGCTAGATTGAGGTCTGATTAAATAAGTAAACATTTCTGCATATGAATTTCACATAAAGCTTTTTATAATACCTGCAAGAAAAAAAAAACTAACATCAATACAAATCGTGCTGATAGTAGCAAAGGTGTCCTTGCATGTTATCACAATTTCACGATTTTAAGGATAAAAATGGATGTTCGCGAACCTACAATCCTTTATCTTTAGGTTTTGCCAAGTTCAGCATTGTATGTAACATAGTCGCGCTCGTAAGTATACATGAATGCTTTTGCATGTATATATATGGCACCTCCGGCCATTTTTTGCGGATATAGTTAATGGTTTGATATGAAGCATGGAGATAATTTTATTTCAAAGTGTGAATTGCTTTTGCAAGAGCTTGTTCCAAGTGGAGATCGTGACGAAGCGTTCCGATACAACTAGGATCGGAAATAATAATCGAATATTACGGATGAGTTTTAGAGTTGCGTCACGTTCAAGGTGATATTCGTTGGGAGATGCGCAAAAATAACTGTAATTTAAAGTACCCACTTTTGACAACTTTGATATAAACGATGGAATTTTCAGTTCCCCGGAGATTGATAGTAGCATAGCCATTATGTAATACATTTCTTCCACCGATCATAGATGCCGGTGTTTGCCTCGTGATACATGAAAGAGAGCTTTAAAAAATGATTCTCAGAAGCGGGGAAGCACTTGTCAATTACTTAATATCAAATCCAGCGCTTTTCCAAAGGATTCACCGTTCCTTAAGACGCAATTAATAAACATGATTTATTCTTTCGGAGTGTGATTAGAGAGATTTTGGAAATGGCTACTCGGTTCCATTAACGTGTCATTTAAGGAGTTCTGCCGATATCCCAGCTTAAGCAGACATTTAGCTGGGATAAAGCCCCTCTTTCCACTGAAGACAAACGATCTGGTTCTGGCTTATTTGCTCCTTCTCAAATCTCCCCCAATGAATCCAAGGGACAAGCCAGATAGATCCGGAGCTGTCCTTGCACTGACATTCCTATTTGCTCTTGCGAGCCGATCCAATAGCCGACTGTGCATCAAATAAAGAAAGTTAGCCCTTTTCCGGGCAGCCTCATATTTCAGCTTTGCTTCTCTTTAACAAACTACACTTGAGTTTAGATTTTTGTTGTGCTTTCTTTTCAGACGGGCCATTTTTTTTTTTTTTTTTTTGCTTCTTTCTAGCAACCGGATCCAAGTTTTTAGAATTTATTTTCGACGAACTGCCTGTGCATTAGAAATGGCATCTGAATATTTCTCAAGTAGGAAAAATGGGTCTTGTTTTGGAAAAATATTAACAACTGTCAAATGGAGGCACATAAACCATAAATATGACGCGTACCTTTTTATTTGCGCATTTTTAAAAGAAGAATATTTAGTTTTAAGTTCTAATGGTATTGAGTTTAGTTAATACATTCGAGCAGGGGTTCTTCAACCTACGGCCTGCGAACAGATTTTGCCTTGCCCACGGGAAGTCTACAAAACTATAAAACAAGGAAAATTTTATTTGAAAAAATATTTTTTAAAACCTTTTAATGGAAACTAAGCCCGTAAAATTTCAAAAACCAGCAATGAGAGCTTAATTTAAAAATAATTATAAAAAAAAGCATGGAGGAGGGGGAGTAGTGCCAACGACTAGAACTAGACCATCTGAACAGAATTATTGTTGGATTTCTGGACCACCTTACCTCCAAAAATTTACAATGGGGTCCTTGGGTCTTACAAAGGGTTGGAGACTTCTGCATTGGATCTTACCATGGCCTCCACATTACATTTAGCACTCTCTTGTAAGCTCATACCATTCCGATTTTTGTTAAGTCTAGGAAAAGGTATATAAGAGCAAGTTTTTATCTCTTTTTGAAATCCCGAGTCACTGCTGTGGTACCCCCAGGTCCCCAAGGCCATTCCGTTTGTGAAAGATAGAATTCACATAAAAGTATACAATTCGCACTTTGTATATAAAGATGCACAGTAAAATGTTGTAGCAAGTTAATTCCATTTAAAATACTTTTAAATCATCTATTACACTTTTAAAGTTACACTTCTCTCAAATGTCCAGGCGACAGTTATTTAACCGGGTCTGCTGTATTAAAGAAGAGTCTCAATCACTTGCATGAAGTGAATTGTCGGTTACACTCGTAGCCCGATTCGGAAATTTGCGAACAGTTAGGCCAGACATCTAAAGGGGTCCGTTGAACTTGAACAGCACAATCGAAGACACTGCTATAGCGTTGCAACATCACACCTCTTAAGTCATTGCATATGTCAGAGGCTGAGGGTTTAAACTACGCAAATGAAGTAAAATTACAAAAATAGCTGTTTCGGTGTCGTTGCTAAACGCTTTATGCATCACTCTTGATTTTAAATAACGTAGTAAGCCAATTAGAATCATTTTGTTATTATTTTCTATATAGTCAATGACATTGATCACCTACTGAGGTATGGGGATTCTACGCCGGACTTCATAAAGCTATTGGTTAATAAGGCACTTACGATAGCAATTTCTGAAGGAAAGGTAGAGCCTTCATTAGAACATAAATTTTCCATTACAAAATAAAGTTAAAGATATCATTTTTTTTTTTTAAATCAATAGTTCCACTGCACTGAGTAAATATACTTTACAAGGGATTCCAACGTTTTATTAGTCTCTGGGAAAGAGAATGAAAACAAAATTTCAATCATTTTTGACATATTGTGCACTAGTGCGTGAGATTCTAATGGATTTAAATAGTAAAGCAAATTGGCGAACAAATGTGATACTGCCATGGGAAATCAATGTTCGTCAATATTTGAAAAAACATGTGACTTGTCTCCAACTGCTCCATAATAATAATTTGTTGAGAAAGCCTTTCTCATTCTTGTTGAAACGAAACACCAATTTGTGTTGAGGCTACGAATATTAAAGATTCTATTCCTATTAAATCTGTATCAATAACGTTGAAACTTTCTTATGCATATAGTTATTGCAAAAACGTACGTTCCAGAGTTAATGTTTCGTTTAAAGTCAGCTACGAGAAAGTTGTGTTAAGAATTTTGCATCGTGCGCGCTACCAATATTTCATGAACCGGAGCATACACTGTTAAAAATTTTCCGGAAAATTTACGGTAATTGTTACTGGCATCCATGTTGCCAGTAACTATTACCGTAAAAATCAAATGTTGCTGCAAAATTTTACGGTATCCTCGGTAGGCCGCAGCAACCAATTGGCGCTGGGATCGCTTATTTCTCCGGTATAAATTACCGTAAAAATCACCGATGCTTCGGCGATGCAATTTTACAGTAACAATTACCAGAAAATCTTCCTGAATTTTTAACAGTGTAACGTGGTTGGGAAACCTTTTAGTGATTATTCTCACTGTTCAACTTTCTCCAAATCTTAGGTTTACAGAGCAACTGGAGGAAAAACAAAAAACGAGGCATGAAAATTTGAAAGCGCAAGAAAAACCATTCTGTTTCTCAGAGTTTCAAAATTATTCAGTGTTCGATATTGATTCGTTATATCAGATTGTTTATTCGTGATTGCATTTTCAATCAATATTGTATAATAAAACATTATTTACTGTCATTAAGTGCTGTAGTTATCAGCATTCAAGACTCGAATATATTGTTCAAGATTTACCTGAATCAAAGATAGTGTATTGTTTGCCGTACCCAATCATCTCCCATCAGTGAACATTTTACGAGAAACACTTAATTTTGAATCAATTACTAGGTTAATTTTTGAAATGACTTAGAACAATGTTTTTTAAATGCATCGGTACTGCACTGTAAAAAAATTTCGAAACGTTACTGGGTATTTCCGTGTTACATTTCGGGATTTTAATCGTTTTTACCCACTTTCTGGAAAAATCAAGTATCATTGTCAAAAAGTTTCCTGAGTTGCTACAAGTTGCATGAATGCAGACTTTTCACTGTTGTGAAAAAGATTTTTGTCTCCCAGTTTAAAGATTAACTTTGCGTATTTATAAAGTGTATCGGCTTCAGTACAATTACGGCCCGTCCATGCTAATTAAGCTCCCAAAGAGAGCGAGGAAGCATGGACTACGCAGCTTTGCAAGAATTGCAGACGAGTAAAATTCTCGTTACTTACTTGCAATTCTGCCATAGCTTTGGCCATGTTTGCCATAATGCTCTTGGAACTTGCTTGATAAATCAGGAAGATGCTAAGCTATTATATTAAACCTTCTTAAGTTTACTCCAATTTTCTAGAGATACAACTGGCTTTTAACGGGAAGATTTCTGAATTTTTCAGGGGGCTTCCAGGATAATATCAGGAAGGTTACTGAATTTTAGCAGAAAACGTTTCTGGCTTTTCCAAGATATGTTACCGGCAGAAATTGGGCACATCAGCTGCCCATTATTTTCCAGGAACGTTTCTGAATCGTTTTTTACAGTGTGTAATTTGTCCAGACTATGTTTCATTTTTGTTGGAAATAAGAACGTAATTTTAATTACTGTTGAAAGTGTAAAGGTTTACTCAGTAAAAATCTTGGAAGATTTTGGAGATCCAAAGTGCGGAATGACGGAATCGACTTGTCATCAGTTATTATTCATAAAATATTAATGAAGTGAATTCATGCAAAACATGAGTTGCACGAAGAAGCAAATGGACTTTTTAAAGCCTAGAGGAACACGCGTTAGCAATATTATTAAAACTTCATATGCTTAAATAACGTGTTCATAATAATTGTTTTTAAAGAGTTGAAATATACAGCATACAACCGGCATCGTAATGGATTAAGAAAGGTTATACAAAGGGCAAAGTACTTTTAACTCTTCATTGATAACCAAATATGAATCATCACTTGAAAAAATAAACAAAACAAGAGTCAAAATATGGCACAGTATACCAGAGCTCAAAATAAGTTGATCCGAGCAAAATAAGTTTTTTATATAAGACTAGGCAAAAAAAAAAAAAAAAAAATTAGAAGTCAACTGATACCTCAAAATCAGTGTGGTACTGAACTCCAAGATTACAACAAACTGAAAGTTGTAATTGGACGTGCACGTTTAGATGTGCATTGATTGCTTGACTGTGGGGAAATGTATAATTTCTTGATTGAGTGCACGCCATTTTCGAGCAAGAGATGAGGCAAGGCAAGTGAAACGTTTTCAGTGAGGGTTTTTTTGATTTTGGTCGCAATTTGAGGAATTGTAACGACAGGGTCTCCGGAAAAGGCGTCCCCAAATGCTTGGGAAGATCCTTACTGAAGGTCAGATATGTGGATGCACCGACATCAAAAAATCATCAGTCGGTAGCGAAATGAGACAGAAAATGAAACTTGGTATTCTCATGAAATAGCACCTTCTGGTTCGAAATGAGACAGAAAATGAAACTTGGTATTCTCATGAAATAGCATCTTCTGGTTCGAAATGAGACAGAAAATGAAACTTGGTATTCTCATGAAATAGCACCTTCTGGTTCGAAATGAGACAGAAAATGAAACTTGGTATTCTCATGAAATAGCACCTTCTGGTTCGAAATGAGACAGAAAATGAAACTTGGTATTCCCATGAAATAGCACCTTCTGGTTCGAAATGAGACAGAAAATGAAACTTGGTATTCTCATGAAATAGCACCTTCTGGTTGAGCTCACGCACACGAGGATCCTTGATGGTGTGTGCATCTATTAGCCGTCGGATTATCCCTTCTCGAAGCCAGATGATCATCCGCCGATAGTTAAAGCATGCTTTGGTGTACGGCGACCGTCGTTTTGCGACTAATGCTTAATCTTACGATAAGAGTCTCTTTGTTTCGGCGTCCAATGCGAAGGCTGCACATAAATTACTGGCAGAGTTAATGGTGTTCTTGCATCCTGGAATCCGAGACGGACCTGTGTCCGACGCTTTTTTATTCGGGGACAAAGAAAGAGAAGAGATGCGGAAAACTCGGGCGAGGGAGAATTAATGGGCCGTGGTCGGCGCTCGAGTCCTCCGCCAGTATCGCGCCCGGACAGCCGCTCGCCTGCCGTCAGATTACAATGATGAATGCTCCCAGGACTCGCATATCTCAATTTTCGGCTCGAATTCTGCGTGCTGAACGACCGTAATCACGACAACACAGTTCGCGCGCCGGTTATAGAGACCTCCCGGCCAAGAAGGGATGGCTCAAAAACTGCAGCCGATCGATGAAAGAACTCACCCCAACTCCCTGGAGCAGATAAGGGGCTATTACTCTACGCTCAGGATTAGGAGGGGGCAAAGCAGCTGTGGAACAGATAAGCCCCAGATACATCCCCGCACGCCCACAATTACCGCCACCGCTAATTGAAAGACGGGGGTTAGCACTTCATTGCCATGTCACACGACGGCCCCTAATAATCAATCCTGGGGTAATAAGTTTGCACACTTTAA
Source organism: Uloborus diversus (assembly GCF_026930045.1). Lineage (NCBI taxonomy): Eukaryota > Metazoa > Arthropoda > Arachnida > Araneae > Uloboridae > Uloborus > Uloborus diversus. The sequence goes on from NW_026558390.1 coordinate 46,421, forward strand.
TTACGAGCTAATTAGGCTTGCGTATCATCCGGCGCTTTTAAAAAAAGCCTCTGAGAACTTTATTTTGAGAAGAAGGAAAACAGGTGCGAGAGTTTCACACACACGGTCCTAATTAAGAGTTGTTGAGAATCCGATTTGCATAATTAGGTAAACCAACAGACGAGACAATTAATCCGTTTTTACCTGCTCGCGCACATGCTAATTAGACTCCCAAAAATCAGTCCTTCATGATTACTGGCCTCGGAAAAGAAAGCTGCATTTCCTCAGCGAGGGATCGATTTCGGGAATAAGAATTGTATCTAACCCCCATCTCGTGCTTTAAATTACTTGTCGCTCGCTTTCTTTAAACAAATGCATACGGATGAATGCGCATGCTTTCCTGAAAAGAGCAGCTTTCTGTGAGACATTGGTAACAAATGAGAACAGAAAAAAAAAAACCCTTAGGAAAATGAATTCCAGAAATGCAACATTTCTGCGGAGAATGGGTTTCAATTATTATGTATGTTTAAGAAATGCAAAGAATATTTGACATTTTACCGATACAACACAAAAATGAAACTGCAATTAAAACACAAATATTTCAATTGTAAAAATTTGCTGCTCAAATTTTCGGGATATTGTGGATACTTTAAAAGAGTTCACTTTGGCAAGTGAATATTTTTCATTTCGTATAATGTTAGCTTTTATAAATATTCGAAAATTAAAAACAAGTACTTCGCATTTGAATTATGTGTTTATATTCTAAGCTTAATTGTCTGCTAACGTTGATGGCGCAGAGTGTTCCATTAAATTTTTTCGGGGAATTCATTTTAGAGGATTTCGACGTCATTTAGCATTTGAGAAGTGCCATTCCCCTTGGAGGTGACGGGCACTCATGAAAAAATGACTTGCACTTTTTCAAATTTTAAGCAAAACAGTTCATTTTGGTATCACTGAGGACTTGCAGACTGAATGAAATGTTATCGAAAATTTTAAAGAACGAAAAATGCAAACCCAGTTTGATAAAACTGAACTCATTTTAGCCTATGTTATTAATAGGCATTATCCTTTAAATTTTTATTTGCTCACTACAGTTTCTTTATTTTGTTCAACCATTTTAAAAGCGCCTTTTTTTTTGTCCTTTTTTTGGTTTTCATCAATTCCCCCATCCCCCCCATACTCGCATGAATGATAGATCGATAAATAGATAAATCTACGCAGTCAAGATGATCTAATGAACAGGAATTTCATGATATTTAATTGGAAATTAAAAGCAACAGATCCTAAAATTTGGAAAAAACTAGAACAGACGTTTATTCATTCAAAGGCGTGCGTGTGCGTTCGTTTGATTCTCAGAATTTATTTGTCATTGCCCATTATAAGTTTATTGTAGTTCATATGCAAATATGTATTTTGCACAACAAATTCATTTTCAGAAAAATAATTCTTTGAAGCAATTTTAGGCATTTTAATATAATTTTCCTATTATCTTCCCTCTAAAGTTTCAGCGTCCACTAATTTTCTAAATATTTTTGCAGTACAACCACTGCCATTTTACTATTACTGCACTGCTAATAAGTAACTGATGAGCTTTAAAACATCTTCCGGAACATTCCGTACTTTTTTGCAAAAAGAAAAAAGGGGTAATGCTGGGACGCGATAGCTGAATTAAAGTAGAATAAAGCTATGGGAGATTTAAATTTCTTACTTGAGTTATAAAATGAAAATAACACTAATAGCGAGCATGTTGTTAAGAGAAGAAATACCAAGCACTAGAGATGCATAATGCATAACAGTCAATCATTGAAACTCTTTTTATAAGCTGCGGCCTCTAATTTAAGAGGATGAAATCTGCCGACAAAAATTGCAAATTATACAAAGGATTTTCTCCAAAGGAGCATATGCACGTGTTAGGAGTTTGTTGTTTTCTTTGTTAAATACTTATTTATTGTTTATTCTGCGTATCTCAGGAGGATTAGCATCATTAAGGTATGTTTTGTTTTCAATGGAATATAAAATTTCCGGTCTGTGATTCGCTAAACAATTTCTTGAACAAGAAAATTTTAGATGGAAATTTCTGGTCAAGAATAATCTGTTATATAAGTACTACTTTTATTTTCCTTTCTCACGAAGTTTAATATTATAGTTCCTGTACTCTGAGCTTTGACTTAGTTGCTTCTGTTTTGCATTCAATTCATTCCACAAAAACAATGATTGATTATTTTTTTAAAATTAAAAATAAAACATATATAATCCAAATATTTAGTTTATTGGAGCAGTGAGAGAAAAATTTCATTCCTATGAAATCGATTTCGATACGATTAATCGATTCCAAAATATATAAATAAATGAATAAAAGGAAAAATAAAACATTCTGCTTTTCTATTAGTATAGAAAAAATCCTTGCCGAGCAGTGCAGAATTTAGTCTAAGATATTGAATCCCTAATTTAAGCAGGCACATTTATCGCAAAGTTATTGAGAAGGCTACTGAAGTGCGATACGATATCTTACTTATAGGCAAACCTTTGAACACCAGTTAATAAATTTAATATGATTTCTCGCAATACTAACGAGTCAAATGACTGATTCATTAATGATCAAGAATTGATGTGTTGTCAGCTTTTGAATGTTTTGGGGGGAAAAGGGAGGAAAGAAAATAGTAAACTATAGCTGCGAGGCCCGACGAGAGGCCATGTCAGCGTCAGCCTGGTCGGAAACTAGGGGCCCGGACCTTAAGGGGGGACAGCGATACTGCCGCAAATAAAAAAAGAAAGAAAGAAAAAGATAGAAAGGAAGGAAGAAAAAGGTGGGAGGGAAAGCTCCGAATTAGCGGAAACGCACAGATAAAGTAAAATGTACTCTTCTGGTATTTACTGTTGTGGCATTTATAATAGAGTTAATTATTTTCAAGTAAGCAATTTTTATTTTTATTTCTTCTTCTTTTCCCTCCCCTTTTTCTCTACTTTTCTTCTTCCTCTTTTTTTTGAGGGGGGGGGGGGTGACAAAACTGACAAGGGTCCTGCCTGGGCTCTCTGCGGTCCTGATAGTTGCTGGATAAAACATCTCTTTTTTTTTCCTCGAAGTGAAATTCATTGCATGCATGTTTAGCTGCCTAATTCATCGTAATAAAAAGCGATCGCGTTAACCTTCATTATTAATTAATATTTTAAAGTTTATTACTTGAAAATATTTCATAAGGGAGAGACAGTTGTCATTTTTAAGTAAATTTAATTTATTTTTTACTTGTTTCGTTTTTGCAATGAGGTTAGCATCCTCCCAGCCCATTTTTCAATTTGTCTTTACAATTATGTTTTGCGTTTTGCTCATTTCTCGAAGTTTTTCTCCATACTACATTTTTCTTCTTTTCTCAGTTGTTTACAGTTATTAAAATCGTCTTTTGTGCTTTAAATTTATCGTCTTTGCCTTTAATCTAATTCTTTCTACGTTTTGTAGATGTGAGAAAGCTTTCGTAAGTTGTTTCATTTCTATTTCTTCATTATTGATTAGTAGTTTTGTTGTTTGTTGTTCGGTTAATCCACTCTTTTTGTTTTTTAAGCAGTTTGCTGTTCTGCCTCGTTGCCTTTAACGGATGTATTTTTATCCAAAACTTTTACTTTCTTTTGCATTGAAAAAGGAGATGCTTGTAACACCGAAACACGTGTCTGAAGTTCTCTGCAAATTTGGGTCCATTTAATATTACTATATTTTCTTTTATTTTCTGAAAAGCTATTTCTTTATTTCTTAAGGGTTAATGTAACTAATTAGTGGCATTTACGTTAATTGCATAATCCAAGTGGTAATAGGGCAAACAGGATGTTATTCAATTTTTACGAGGAATGTTTTCTGACGACTTAAAATTGTTGTTAAAAGATGCAGAGTTGGGATGAGAGACTACAGGGTAGTAGTAATACTACCCGTAATGATGCTAATTCTGTTAATCGCCCATTTTTCCTTTAGTCGCCCCGTGAAGAGTGGCGACCACTGATCTTGATCTTTATTCCCAAGTTTGCGCAAGGGCTATACAGGGAAGAAGAGTGGGAGAAGATAGGATTTATAACTCCGAAGAGGACCCAATTTTCCCGATTCTTCCCCTGTGCAGAACGCGTCCGGAAGAAAAATTCGGAGCCCCACTTCGCAGATAATTGTTTATCGATGTTATAGCTTAACAAATAATTACATTTATTGAAATTTGGATAACAAGTTATTTGAGTCTGCTTTTTTCTTAAGCAGTGACTTATTTTACAAATGTGCAGTTCAAGTCCGCGTATGGTCTGCTAAACGGGGAAGAAAAGTAGGAGGGATATAGGATTTACAATACCGATGAGCAGTACGGGTCCAGCAGAAGAAGTCGTAGTGGCCCACTTTGCAGTTAATTGCTTTTCGATGTAATGGCTTAATGAACAAGTAAATTTACAAATCTTTAAATTTAAATTCGGGTAACAAGTTACTTGGATCTGCTTTTTTTTTTCTTCTAAGCAGTAACTAATAGTTACAAATGTGGAGTAAAGTTCCTAAGTCTGCGCATGAGCTACAAAATGGAGAAGAAGAGTGGGAGGGACACAGGATTTATAACTCCGATGAGGACCCAATTTTTTCGATTCGCCCCCTGTGCAGTACGCGTCCGGCAGAAGAATTCGGAGCGGCCCACTTTGCAGCTAATTGCTTTTCAACGGAATAGCTTATTAAAATGCTCGCCGTAGATAAAAAAAGCCCGCGAAGAAACAACTCACTTAAAAGCCGAAAAGCTAAGGCATCTCAGTGATTATCTCGTCTGCGTCTCAAAGATGGAGTGATAGCTCTGGGAGGTCCTGAGCGACTAAATACACGGAGACAAGATGCAGGTAGTTATGGAGTAAGGTGGTACCGACCAGACGAGTCATGAATACCAATCAGACCACCCAAGACGATTTCCCGAAAAGCGGCCAACAGAACCGGTGTGCGCTCGCCGATCGCATTTCTGAGCCGAATATGTCGCCCAGTGAGGAGGTGTTGCGCAAAAACTTTTTTCGCCAAGTTGCTAGAGAGAGTGCAGCGCCGTGTGTGGTCTTTGTTCCGAGCGATAATTGAAACCTTCATGCTCCACAGCTTCCCTCCACTCTCCAAGCCTAATGGGATGGGGTACTTGTTTTTTAACCCGCTCCACAGCGACAAAGCGCGCGTTTTGCACTCTTTGTGGTCGGAAATGAAGTGCATGCGCTTTCTAAAGGCTTCGACACACGTTTTTAATTATTCCGGCCCGTTCTGTGCCTACGACATTCTAAGCCCGGTTCATTACACTCCTCGAGATATGCCCGTCGTTAGCGCTTTTTAAGCGCATTCCAACCATTATGTGTGTCTTTTTCCTGAGCGACAAAATCTTCTCTCTCCTTCCTCCATTGACCAACTGATCCTCTGTTTCCTTTCCTGCGGAGAAGCTATTAAAGCGACTTTTTCCGGGCTTTGTCAAAGAAGCACTTTATTACAGCTTTTCCTTTATGCATAAGGACATAAGCCTTAAACGAATATTTACGTAATAAGTACTTCTTATCAGGAACCGGAAAAATAGAATTTTTGAGATACTCTTAGAGTTGTATTACACGAAATTGGAAAATATTTTATAGAATGCAAAAAGCAATCGAAGTGCATAATAAAGATTTTTTTGTTAGGTTTAAGCATATTTTAAGGATGCAAAGAGCCCTTCGTTTTAACATGCCAATCCGAATACGGTACCTTATAAACATGTAAAGAATATTGACCCCCCTCCGCCCTATACTCGGAAGGTAAATTATGGCTGAAACAGAAAGCATATTCAGGATTATTGAAACTTATTCGATTTTTCGGTGATATTGTTTTTTTTTAATGTGTTGTTGGTTTCTTTTAAATCAAAAAGTTTTGATCTTCCGTGCAGGAGTTTATTTTGAGTAGCCTTTAAAAAGCGAAATCAATAAATCTGTCATCTATTCATATTCGAAAATAGAAAAAAAAAAAGGGTTTCGTTACCAAAATCGCATTTTAATAAACTTTGTTTGAAGAAAATCTGATTGTTATATGCAGAGTTAGAACTCGCCAGCAGACACAAATATAAAACTTTTTGAACCGTTCAAAATGGAACTAAATTCTGTTCGAATCAAGAAACGATACATGTTAATGAGACGTCCTCATTGAGATCTTTCGAAGGAAATATAATTCGTTCGAATGGGACCATTTTCTTAAAAGTTAAGGGTGGAAAGCAAGGGAGGGGGGCAGACCAACAGACATAAAATTTCCCATCTCATATCCCTATTTTCAAAAATGTCAAAATATTTTATTGAATTTGAAACTATTTAATTTGGAATCATTTGCTTTATTAAATTCGTAGTGATTTTTTCTCTTGGGAGCAATGATTTTAAATCATAAAACTTTCTTTCCCGTTTCTTTTCAATTTAACTGAAGTTTTGCAAGAAAGGAGGGAAAAAAAGAAAGATTAACGAAAGGATGCATTTATTTCAGAAGCAAAAATTTTATGGGTGTTGATGTATCGAAACAATGGACTATCCTGCATATTAACCAAATTTTAAACAAAATTCTACAAATATTCCTGTCAAAAAAAAAAAAAAAGAAAGAAAGAAAAAACAAAGCAATAAAATAAATAAACCGCAACTAATCAGAAGCGTGCGAGTGCGATATTAACACTAACTCCGGAGGAGGCCGTTAGCACATTTTATTTTCTTCCCAACCACATGTGAAAGATTACGCGTCTCATTGAGCGTCTTACTTCACACCAGGAAACAAAAAGGGCGGAGTTCTAAACCATTCGCAATCAGCTATTTTCTCTACCATTGACCAGCTGTCTGAATATGGTCCAATAAATGGTCGACACTCGATTGGAACGGCCTTTACCATCCTCCGCTAATGCGCAATTTTGCTGACTCAGATTTTGCGCTTCCAATTTGTGGGTACAAATCGAATGATTAACCGCAAATTCGAGTGATAAGCGCGTAACAAAACTAATGACTTCTTTGAAATTATTTCATCACTTTAACCTCAAATTACTGAAAAACTCATTACGCCGTCTTGCATTATTTTCTTTTTATCAAAGCAATCACCCGGTATCTTTTTTTTCTCTCTTTTTGAGTATCCTTCTTTCGACGCGAACTTTATGCAACGGAAGTAATGCGTAATGCGGAAGTACTCTGAAGTGACGTCAAGAATTGGAGTCAATAATGGCCAAAGGATTTTAGATTACTTGAAGTTTAGATATGCCATTTTCTATTAAAATAATATTACGCAAACTATAGATACATTTAAATTGAACCCCTACACTGTTAAAAATCTTCCTGAAATTGTACAGAAAAAAGTAGTGCCATCCATGTTGCCAGTGCTTTTTACTGTAAAATCCTTTTTTTACTATAAAATTTTAAGGTAGAAAAAACGAGAACGCTGTGCAAATAGCGCTGAGTAAACGAGACAACAATGGTGCTCCTACCCTGAATTCTGATTACTTACATACCGCTTTGCAAGCCACTATACCAACTTTGACTCGACAGGAGAGTGGAAATGGAGAATTACATGCTTTGCATCATAAGTCACGTGATGTACCAATTATCACTGCAATCGCTTATTTTTTCCGGTAAAATTCACTGTAATTTTTTTCTGTGAACACTCCATTTCACAGTAATGTACACCTTAAAATTTTCACGATTTTTTAACAGTGCACTCGCTTGGAGTAAGTTTTACATTGTGTTTTTTTTTTCTTCCTTCACTCTTCATTTACATTCTGTTATTGCAGGTTCCAATTTCAGTGGTCAAAAAAAAAAAAAATCTATAGAAATGCCATTTTTTATCCCTTACATTATATACTCACATTGAAGGGCATGGTAGTACGGGAGGGGGAGGTAAGCCGTCCAGAAACCTTGATTTTAAAACAAGTTATAGTATGTTAATATCTTTTCAACAATTACTTAACAGTTTTATAAGAGTATCTCTACCTCTCTTTCTGAAATAAAGAAAAAATAGAGCTTAACAAATCCTTGGCGACTGAAAAATATCTTGGTCAGTCGTTCTTTCAGAACAAGAATCTTTCAGAAATCATGTTACATTAAATTTTCCCATAAATTCGGAGAAAAATTTAGCTTAGCGCCTAAATTTTTTCCCCTGGCTCTTAAGATTTTAAAATTTTCTGTCGGTCTCTGATAAAACTAATAGTTTTAAGCACAAGAAGAAAATTACAAAAGCAAATACTAATCCTTTTTAATGCCATTAAAACAATCTATTCAAAATCTTCCAGAGTATTTCATTTAAAGATTCCCCCCCCCCCCTTAATTACGAACTTTTGTATTCAAGTATTTTAAAAAAATTACAGCTGCAAAATACACGAGTAAAACAATTTAAATTTCAAAAAAATTATATATTTTATCTATAATTAGAATAAGGATAATATTATGTATTATATACATTTGTAGGGAAAAGGTGGCATATGTGAACATGGTATGTTTTACTAGGGTAACTTCAAGCAAAAAATCTTGAAAAATTCTCAAGTAATGACAGTACCCAGTCTTATCTCTCGGCCAAATGTAGAGCAATAAGCCGTTTATGTTTCTGTGGCGACACCAGTAGGGGAATAAGGACAGTTCAACGCCAGCCGGCGGCTCTCCGGCTCATAGCCGCCGTCCATTGCCCCTCTGACCTCCCCTCCACCCCCTCCCAACACCGCCTCCTCCACTTCCTCCCCACCCCCTCCCGACCTTGGGGTTGACCCTCCCCACGACCGGGGCCGCCGCGAGAACCCGTAGAAGGTGACGAGGGTTTTTCCCGCGTTTTAGATATTTTTCCCGCGTTTTCGGACTTAGAATATTTTGAACTTGTTGTCATGGTATCCACAAAGTTTTTGCTTTTTGGATGGCAACACTTGTTTGAGTTTCGGTTTTGGAATGGCAACACTTGTTGTCATGACAACCAGAGTTTTTAGTTTTCGGTTGGCAACACTTGTTGCTATGTTTTAACTTATGCTATGTTTAACGTCGGTGGCGCCATCTATTGAGAGGTTGATTTTTTATTTCCGGACTTTGAATATTTCTGCGAATTTAATTATTTTTATTTTTACAGAGTGTTGAAGTTGGGAATCGAACACCCAAACTTTGAGTTAGCAAAAACGTATGCTAACCACTATGCTATATTTTTCATTACTCTTTCAGTCTTAATGTGAATATGTACCATGACAACGAATATTACAATTAAATTAATTTTAAAACCATCAGTTAATTTACTCTTTAGTACTAATCATGGCATATCATTAACTGAATTTCAGCTCATAATTGAAACTATCATCATTATTATTATTTTTCATAATAACAAAGTTTTCACTTAAGTAAAGATTTATTTAAATACAACCCATTCGAGATTTTAGATTTGGTTCAATGCTTTGTGGACTTGAAATATATTTTAAACTTTGATTTTCTTTTTCATGCATTTCAAACTTTATCATTTTTATTTTTTCTAACTTGTTAAATTTTCTTAACTAATTTCATTTTTCTTTGTCAAATTTACAAATATTTTTTCTAACTTGTAAAAATTTCGAAGAAATAATTTTCTTAACTAATTTTTTTTGACTTTCATACAACAAAATATTTTTTCTTACTTGTTAAATTTTCAAAGAAATAATTAACTTAAATATTCTTTCACACATTTTGAACTTTAACGTTTTTTCCTGTCATTTAGCACTTTGATTTTTTTTTTTTTCACTATTTTAGCGTTTTTCAATTATTTTCAGTCTTTAACTATTTTCTTAACTTTTTAGTCTTTAACTAATTTCAAGCATTTCAGACTTAGATTATTTTTTCGTGATTTCGGTTTTTTTTTTTTTTTAGTATATTTTAGAGTTTGATCATTTTCTCGCTTGTTTTTACTTTATCGTTTTTTTTTTTTTCCCGATATTTTTAAACTTAGAAATTTTTCACAAGTAGTGACGGGAATCGAACCTTCAAATTTTTCAAAACGTTATCATGTCTTCAATTTTTGCAATCATGTCAAACTTGCAATCAATTTACTCGTAGTAGTAATTAACACTTATCATTAACAAATTTTCTCAGATTTTAAAAAAATCAACTTAATTAATTTTTTCCAGTAAGCAAATTGCGCACTCAAGTTACATTCCAACACTGCATATATGTTTCAAGAGTTTCATTGAATTTATCACATTCCATTTAATTAACTATAATAATTACTTTTTCATTAATACTTAACTTAATCATTTTATCATACATTTATTCCAGTTACAAAATTATGCTTAAAAGTTATTTATTTTTCTTAGCACAAGAGATTTTAACATGTTCCTACTAAAATGCTTTTCACTCTAGTTTGAGTTTACTAAAATAGCAACTCATTTACGATTTAGATTCATTTAATCGTCTTTGATTCTTTTTTCATTGTTAATATTTTAAATTATCACATACGTTATTATTTTTATACATTTATCCATTTAATTTTCGAAAATCTACAATCAATTTACTTTTCGTATTAATTAACACTTATCACTATCAAATATTTTCATGAATTTTAAAAAATTATCTTCTTAAATAATTTTTTACTGTAACCAAATTTCCCACTCAAGTTATATTTTATCACTACATATGCTTTTCATGAGTTTCACTTAATTTATCGCATTTCATTTAATTAACTCTAATAATTATTTTTTATCATCGATATTTAAGTTAATCATATTTTCCTTTCTTTATTTTTTTTCATGCAAACACTCTTGATGGAATAAAACAAAATTTTCAACTTTCATGAATTAAATCCCCTCTGAATATTTTATTTTACTTTACCATACTTTACTATTTTACTTACTGCGTTTTACTATTTATCATTCATTACAGCTTTTCCAAAATATTACTTTACAACCAACCAATTTCATTAACAGAATTTTCATTACAATTTATAAATTTCACTTTTATTTAATTATTTTTACCTACGGTAAAATAAAACACATAACACAAAAATGTTAAACATCAATGAAGTACCCAAGAAATGTTAAAATTATAAGTCGAGTATCAAAACTTCATGTCAGCAAATTTTAAAAATAGACTTACCGAAAAATAACTTCTACTGAAATTCATTTCAAAACTTGGAATCAATTTACTCTTAGCATTAATAAACACTTATCATTAAGAAATTTTCATGGATTTTAAAAATCAACTTATTTAATTTTTTTCCAGTAAGCAAATTTCGCACTCAAGTTACATTTCATCACTTTATATGCTTTTCAAGAGTTTCATTTAATTTATCACATTTTATTTAATCAACTCTATTAATTATTTTTTTGATTAGTATTTAACTTAGTCATTTTATCGCATAGTGTTTTACTTTATTATTTTTTTTTTTTCATACAAGCACTCTTGTTAGAATAAAACAAAATTTTCAACCTTCATGAATTAGAATCACTTTGGCTATTTCATTTTCCCAATAATATTTTACTTTAACAACTAATTTCTTTAACAAAATCGATATCATTTATTTTAGTCTTTATCCTTTTCGAACGATACATTCAAATGGACAGCTATACGTTAAATTAAGAAACTTAATCTAAATTTTGACAAATTAAGTTATAGCTAAATACTGACTAAAATTAAGTACAAAAGACTAACCTTTTTGGGGTGAAATCCCTCAAGTACCAGCTATCGCGAAGTTATTTAAAAACAGTGAATGAAATTGTAATAAGTGGATTGTTAATTATAACTCAATCTCACAAAATTACAATTACATGCATGTTTTATTTGAAATCGCTGCATACGGCTGGCTGCCCATCGTCGATTTGCAGAACGCATGCCGTGATATCGCAAATCAACTCGGCTGTTGAAAGAAACTACCGTAATCCCACAGCACTTCGGATCGTCCACACACACGCATCGAGGCGAATTGAGAAAATGACTTTATCAATATTGCTATCTACCCCTTTACCGATAACAGATAACAAACCCCACGTGCTAGTATTATTCACCACCTGGCCTACGTCTTTCAAGTGATGTCACTGTTTCTGACCAATTAAAATTAGTTCACGTTTCTCAAATATCAAGCACATAGATCGGCAATAGCCTGATGTCAGGTTTTTCCAAACAAAATTTTAGATTTTAATTCGTAGTTTCGAATTAATTTCTTTTTCATTTCAAACTTATAAAAAAAAATTTCCAGCTTGTAAGAATATTTCTTTCAAAAACAGATTTTTGATTCAAAACAGTATTTTTTCAAACTTGTAATATTTTTCTACTTAGAAAATGAAATCAAAAATTTTTGTTTTCTTTAATCATATAAAATGTTTTTAAGAAATAATTTCTCAAACTTGTAATATTTTTCCACTAATTAAAAAAAAATCAATTTTTTTTTTCAATCATATAAAAATAAATTTTTAATCTTACAACAGTAAATTTTTCCGCAAAAATATTTTTTTCAAATCAAAATAATAATAATATTTTTGTAACATATTGTTTTTTTTCCTTTCAAACTTTTTTTTTTTTTTTCAAAAATTTTCAAACTTACGAAATAAAATTTTTTCAACTGAATCTTCAAACGAAATGCTTTAATTAAATTTAAAACTCAATATCACTTTACTCTTAGTATTAATAACCAATAGCACTTAACCATTTACTCTTTGCACTCTAAGTATTAATTAACACACACGCATTAGAAATAATAATAATAATGTTTAAGATACTTACAAATCACTTACTCAAGCTTTCAAATATCCATCTAGCATGTTATTGTTCATTCGTGTGAGGGAACTTGTAATAAAACTTTACTTATCAACCGAAATTATAAGCGAAAATATCGCATTTTTTAGCACTTAATATAATCCTACAATTAACAAATTGGTTTTAACTTTGAATTTAAGAAAAATAAAAACTATTACACACTTAGTAACATATCTATCGATGTATATTATTTCATGACAAATCACAAATAGGTGAGGATCTTTTATCGATCATGTGACCAACTAAGTTAAGAAAGAGCGTTCTTATCTCATATGAGAATTTATAAGTCTTTAATATTTCTCTTTAATGTAAGTGTATTGATACGTACGAGTTTGTGTATGTGAATATAACTGTGTATTGTTTTCAAACCATTGTCATGTTTAAGCTTTACGGTTCTAATTTTGACTTTCCACTTAGCATTATTTGAAGTCCTTCGCATGCATTAAACTATAGAAATATTACAAAAATTATATTTTCATTCAATCTTAATTACAAAACCATACAATAAGATGAAGACAACACCGATAGTATAAAGATTACTTACAATAAAGTGCATATAAAAAATATATGTAAGAGTGATTTCAAAGTATAATCCATCAACCATATTCAACAACTCAATCAAAACACAAGTCTCTTTTAAAATGATAAACACAATTTATTCACACACACAGTAAAAGACAATTAAAAAAACTTTCATCTTTAAGTAAAACTCTTCAAAACTTTCAAGCGTATTTTTAACATCGATTGCATCAAATAAATCAGACACATGACATTTTAAACATGGACTATCAACATTCAAAGCAACGAAGTCACGAGTCAAGTTTTCCCAATTAACAAGAGATTTATGTACACTTCTCATTGGTTAAAGTGAATATTCATTGGTTTATAGTGGATGTTTGGAGAATCATTTTCAGGGTGATTCTGAGCTTTGAAAGAGATCGTGAAATTTTATTCTATGTACTTAGGATTTTTCTTCACCAGCTAGTGTTAAAACCTAGTTTGATTTATTTTTTAAGTTTTCAGGAAGTTGTTTTAGTATTGTGACTCCTAATCCTATGAGAGTTAAGAATGACTAACGCTGGTGAAAATCATTCTGAAACTTTGAAGCCTGAAGATGAACAGATGGGATGCAACGAACATGAAAATGAACATTGAGGCTTCTCCACAGCCTGATGATATGATACACTTGGGTGATTGTGTTTTCACTTTAGGTGAATACTTTTCGGAAACGTACACGCGTGCATATTAGAAGATATACGTGTGGGAAAGATGGTATTTTTCGACCAACTATGGATGGTATTTCCTTAGAACCAGATGTGTGGAGATCACTTATTTCAAGCCTACGTAAAAATGTAAATCAAAAATTAATCGAAGACCGTGATTTCGCTTTTGTTATAAAAAAGGAGAGTCGAGTGCGAATGGTAACATCTGTGTTAGTGTGCAAAGATTGTTCAAACTGAAACGAGAAGTGTTCCAGTTGATGCCTGATAGAGTTCTACTTTTGGAAAGCCAGATTGACAAATTGTGCTACGCATCCCCTTGTATCTCACGTAGTGTCAAAGACAAACTTATGACTTATACTCTAAAAGAGTACATCCTTTCGGAAATTGAGAAAAAATATCCCTGTGATTGTCGATGTGATAAAATCGGCACATATACATCACAAGAAGTTCGTAAACTGGCTGATTCTCTACGTAAGTGACTATTTGATGAGCTCATATGCAACATAAACTACCTTTCTAAAAAAGAATGTGTGGATTGTAAAAATGGATTCATTTTTTACATGAGAGTGCATGAATGTGAATCATTAACAAGGGGTCGAAAGTTCGACACTTTTTTTCGAACGGGCTCTTTTTAATGTTAATTGGGAAAACTTGACTCGTGACTTCGTTGCTTTGAATGTTGATAGTCCATGTTTAAAATGTCATGTGTCTGATTTATTTGATGCAATCGATGTTAAAAATACGCTTGAAAGTTTTGAAGAGTTTTACTTAAAGATGAAAGTTTTTTTAATTGTCTTTTACTGTGTGTGTGAATAAATTGTGTTTATCATTTTAAAAGAGACTTGTGTTTTGATTGAGTTGTTGAATATGGTTGATGGATTATACTTTGAAATCACTCTTACATATATTTTTTATATGCACTTTATTGTAAGTAATCTTTATACTATCGGTGTTGTCTTCATCTTATTGTATGGTTTTGTAATTAAGATTGAATGAAAATATAATTTTTGTAATATTTCTATAGTTTAATGCATGCGAAGGACTTCAAATAATGCTAAGTGGAAAGTCAAAATTAGAACCGTAAAGCTTAAACATGACAATGGTTTGAAAACAATACACAGTTATATTCACATACACAAACTCGTACGTATCAATACACTTACATTAAAGAGAAATATTAAAGACTTATAAATTCTCATATGAGATAAGAACGCTCTTTCTTAACTTAGTTGGTCACATGATCGATAAAAGATCCTCACCTATTTGTGATTTGTCATGAAATAATATACATCGATAGATATGTTACTAAGTGTGTAATAGTTTTTATTTTTCTTAAATTCAAAGTTAAAACCAATTTGTTAATTGTAGGATTATATTAAGTGCTAAAAAATGCGATATTTTCGCTTATAATTTCGGTTGATAAGTAAAGTTTTATTACAAGTTCCCTCACACGAATGAACAATAACATGCTAGATGGATATTTGAAAGCTTGAGTAAGTGATTTGTAAGTATCTTAAACATTATTATTATTATTTCTAATGCGTGTGTGTTAATTAATACTTAGAGTGCAAAGAGTAAATGGTTAAGTGCTATTGGTTATTAATACTAAGAGTAAAGTGATATTGAGTTTTAAATTTAATTAAAGCATTTCGTTTGAAGATTCAGTTGAAAAAATTTTATTTCGTAAGTTTGAAAATTTTTGAAAAAAAAAAAAAAAGATTGAAAGGAAAAAAAACAATATGTTACAAAAATATTATTATTATTTTGATTTGAAAAAAATATTTTTGCGGAAAAATTTACTGTTGTAAGATTAAAAATTTATTTTTATATGATTGAAAAAAAAAATTGATTTTTTTTTAATTAGTGGAAAAATATTACAAGTTTGAGAAATTATTTCTTAAAAACATTTTATATGATTAAAGAAAACAAAAATTTTTGATTTCATTTTCTAAGTAGAAAAATATTACAAGTTTGAAAAAATACTGTTTTGAATCAAAAATCTGTTTTTGAAAGAAATATTCTTACAAGCTGGAAATTTTTTTTTATAAGTTTGAAATGAAAAAGAAATTAATTCGAAACTACGAATTAAAATCTAAAATTTTGTTTGGAAAAACCTGACATCAGGCTATTGCCGATCTATGTGCTTGATATTTGAGAAACGTGAACTAATTTTAATTGGTCAGAAACAGTGACATCACTTGAAAGACGTAGACCAGGTGGTGAATAATACTAGCACGTGGGGTTTGTTATCTGTTATCGGTAAAGGGGTAGATAGCAATATTGATAAAGTCATTTTCTCAATTCGCCTCGATGCGTGTGTGCGGACGATCCGAAGTGCTGTGGGATTACGGTAGTTTCTTTCAACAGCCGAGTTGATTTGCGATATCACGGCATGCGTTCTGCAAATCGACGATGGGCAGCCAGCCGTATGCAGCGATTTCAAATAAAACATGCATGTAATTGTAATTTTGTGAGATTGAGTTATAATTAACAATCCACTTATTACAATTTCATTCACTGTTTTTAAATAACTTCGCGATAGCTGGTACTTGAGGGATTTCACCCCAAAAAGGTTAGTCTTTTGTACTTAATTTTAGTCAGTATTTAGCTATAACTTAATTTGTCAAAATTTAGATTAAGTTTCTTAATTTAACGTATAGCTGTCCATTTGAATGTATCGTTCGAAAAGGATAAAGACTAAAATAAATGATATCGATTTTGTTAAAGAAATTAGTTGTTAAAGTAAAATATTATTGGGAAAATGAAATAGCCAAAGTGATTCTAATTCATGAAGGTTGAAAATTTTGTTTTATTCTAACAAGAGTGCTTGTATGAAAAAAAAAAAATAATAAAGTAAAACACTATGCGATAAAATGACTAAGTTAAATACTAATCAAAAAAATAATTAATAGAGTTGATTAAATAAAATGTGATAAATTAAATGAAACTCTTGAAAAGCATATAAAGTGATGAAATGTAACTTGAGTGCGAAATTTGCTTACTGGAAAAAAATTAAATAAGTTGATTTTTAAAATCCATGAAAATTTCTTAATGATAAGTGTTTATTAATGCTAAGAGTAAATTGATTCCAAGTTTTGAAATGAATTTCAGTAGAAGTTATTTTTCGGTAAGTCTATTTTTAAAATTTGCTGACATGAAGTTTTGATACTCGACTTATAATTTTAACATTTCTTGGGTACTTCATTGATGTTTAACATTTTTGTGTTATGTGTTTTATTTTACCGTAGGTAAAAATAATTAAATAAAAGTGAAATTTATAAATTGTAATGAAAATTCTGTTAATGAAATTGGTTGGTTGTAAAGTAATATTTTGGAAAAGCTGTAATGAATGATAAATAGTAAAACGCAGTAAGTAAAATAGTAAAGTATGGTAAAGTAAAATAAAATATTCAGAGGGGATTTAATTCATGAAAGTTGAAAATTTTGTTTTATTCCATCAAGAGTGTTTGCATGAAAAAAAATAAAGAAAGGAAAATATGATTAACTTAAATATCGATGATAAAAAATAATTATTAGAGTTAATTAAGGGGTCTAAGGACCTTTAATCTTCAGAATTTTCGATTTTCTGGAAAAAATATATGTTATGCATAATTTTATTCTGAACAATTTGATACCTTATTTATTACCATACGCCAAAAACTTTTCGAGTTATTGTAAAAATGCGTAAACTTTCCCCGTAGAGGTTAATGTTAACAGCAGCTGTTTAAGCCTCTTTTTCTCAGCTGTCGATTTCTTCGGTTTTCTCGTTTTGCGCGCATGATATATCAAAAAGTTTCTTATATATTTCCGTAAAACTTTTCATGCATGTTTGTCTAATACATCTTAACAATCTGAACCTAAATTTCAACTAAAAAGTTAAATTTATATTTAAAATTTAATATTTTTTTACCCAAAATTTTGGAAATTTTCGATATTAACTTACCAAATTTCAAAAAAATAAATAAATAATTTCAATAAAATAAATAAATTTAGGTTCAGGTCATAAATATAAACTAGATAAACATACATTAAAAGTTTTACAGATATATATAAAAAACTTTCTGAGAAATCATGCGCGCAAAACGAGAAAACCGAAGAAACCGGCACCTGAGAAAAAGAGGCTTAAACAGCTACTGTTAACATAAATCTCTATGGGGAAAGTTTAGGCATTTTTACAATAACTCGAAAAGTTTTTGGCGTATAGTAATAAATAAGGTATCAAATTGTTCAGAATTAAACTGTGCATAACATATATTTTTTCCAGAAAATCGAAAATTTTGAAGTTTAAAGGTCCTTAGACCCCTTAAATGAAATGCGATAAATTAAGTGAAACTCATGAAAAGCATATGTAGTGATAAAATATAACTTGAGTGGGAAATTTGGTTACAGTAAAAAATTATTTAAGAAGATAATTTTTTAAAATTCATGAAAATATTTGATAGTGATAAGTGTTAATTAATACGAAAAGTAAATTGATTGTAGATTTTCGAAAATTAAATGGATAAATGTATAAAAATAATAACGTATGTGATAATTTAAAATATTAACAATGAAAAAAGAATCAAAGACGATTAAATGAATCTAAATCGTAAATGAGTTTAGTAAACTCAAACTAGAGTGAAAAGCATTTTAGTAGGAACATGTTAAAATCTCTTGTGCTAAGAAAAATAAATAACTTTTAAGCATAATTTTGTAACTGGAATAAATGTATGATAAAATGATTAAGTTAAGTATTAATGAAAAAGTAATTATTATAGTTAATTAAATGGAATGTGATAAATTCAATGAAACTCTTGAAACATATATGCAGTGTTGGAATGTAACTTGAGTGCGCAATTTGCTTACTGGAAAAAATTAATTAAGTTGATTTTTTTAAAATCTGAGAAAATTTGTTAATGATAAGTGTTAATTACTACTACGAGTAAATTGATTGCAAGTTTGACATGATTGCAAAAATTGAAGACATGATAACGTTTTGAAAAATTTGAAGGTTCGATTCCCGTCACTACTTGTGAAAAATTTCTAAGTTTAAAAATATCGGGAAAAAAAAAAAAACGATAAAGTAAAAACAAGCGAGAAAATGATCAAACTCTAAAATAGACTAAAAAAAAAAAAAATCGAAATCACGAAAAAATAATCTAAGTCTGAAATGCTTGAAATTAGTTAAAGACTAAAAAGTTAAGAAAATAGTTAAAGACTGAAAATAATTGAAAAACGCTAAAATAGTGAAAAAAAAAAAATCAAAGTGCTAAATGACAGGAAAAAACGTTAAAGTTCAAAATGTGTGAAAGAATATTTAAGTTAATTATTTCTTTGAAAATTTAACAAGTAAGAAAAAATATTTTGTTGTATGAAAGTCAAAAAAAATTAGTTAAGAAAATTATTTCTTCGAAATTTTTACAAGTTAGAAAAAATATTTGTAAATTTGACAAAGAAAAATGAAATTAGTTAAGAAAATTTAACAAGTTAGAAAAAATAAAAATGATAAAGTTTGAAATGCATGAAAAAGAAAATCAAAGTTTAAAATATATTTCAAGTCCACAAAGCATTGAACCAAATCTAAAATCTCGAATGGGTTGTATTTAAATAAATCTTTACTTAAGTGAAAACTTTGTTATTATGAAAAATAATAATAATGATGATAGTTTCAATTATGAGCTGAAATTCAGTTAATGATATGCCATGATTAGTACTAAAGAGTAAATTAACTGATGGTTTTAAAATTAATTTAATTGTAATATTCGTTGTCATGGTACAGATTCACATTAAGACTGAAAGAGTAATGAAAAATATAGCATAGTGGTTAGCATACGTTTTTGCTAACTCAAAGTTTGGGTGTTCGATTCCCAACTTCAACACTCTGTAAAAATAAAAATAATTAAATTCGCAGAAATATTCAAAGTCCGGAAATAAAAAATCAACCTCTCAATAGATGGCGCCACCGACGTTAAACATAGCATAAGTTAAAACATAGCAACAAGTGTTGCCAACCGAAAACTAAAAACTCTGGTTGTCATGACAACAAGTGTTGCCATTCCAAAACCGAAACTCAAACAAGTGTTGCCATCCAAAAAGTAAAAACTTTGTGGATACCATGACAACAAGTTCAAAATATTCTAAGTCCGAAAACGCGGGAAAAATATCTAAAACGCGGGAAAAACCCTCGTCACCTTCTACGGGTTCTCGCGGCGGCCCCGGTCGTGGGGAGGGTCAACCCCAAGGTCGGGAGGGGGTGGGGAGGAAGTGGAGGAGGCGGTGTTGGGAGGGGGTGGAGGGGAGGTCAGAGGGGCAATGGACGGCGGCTATGAGCCGGAGAGCCGCCGGCTGGCGTTGAACTGTCCTTATTCCCCTACTGACACCTTCTTTGTTTTAGCAGGTGTTGTATGCAATTTTATCGCTGTCTTCTTCAAGTGGAAACATATTTTAAACTAACTAATTAACTAAACTTAATTATTGCAAACCATTTATATGAACATTCAAGTAAATTTATGACAATGTTTAAATGTTTTTATTCAATGAAAAAAAAATTTTTTTTTTTTTGCAAGTTAGTTCTGAGTTAGATGATGGGGCACTTGTGAACACAACCCATTTAGGTGCACATGTGAACAGTCCCTTTGTTCACTCACTCCATAATATTAATATTAGTGTAGCATATTATAAGTGCTAAAAAATACGTGACATTTGTAATTATTATTTTTCTACAATTAATTTGTAAATTCATTGTTTATTACTATTATTATCAAGTATTTATATATTTATTTTTTTCATTATATTTTTATGTTTTAATTTTTTTTTTGTTGCTAAATAGCTGGTCAACAAATTAGAGCTATATAATACTTACGGGAAATAAAAAGACACAAAATATTTACATTTAATTAAAAGCTGGAGCTTAAATCATTTAAAAACATATTATCATACTCTGTACGAAGCTTAAAAGTATTATATAACAATAATAATATTTACAAAAAGAAGTATTTTTTTTTACTATGCAGTCTCATAATGTTTTTCCTTGTCTATCCAGGGTTCATAACGTGCTACAAAACTTTAAAACGTGACTGTGTACAGAGTTGTATATTTATAAGAAAAAATATTTTATTTCACAACTAATTTACAATTTAAACTGACACAAAATAGGTTACATATCTGTCAATTGTAATCGGTATACGTATGTGTTTCATATGAAAGAGTTTTTTGTTAAAATTAGATGCTCATCTTGCATTTTTTAATCTTGTTCATATGTGTCTCAGCCTTTTTCACCGGTGCCCGCCTATAGAAGAACTCGTGAACAATCGACGACAATTTTTCAAAATACACCACAAAGTAAAAAAATTTTTTTTTTTTTTAAATCGCAAAAATTCCATGACACAAAGAAAAGACTGTTCAATCATGGTTGCATTTCTTCTTTGAGAGATTGATAATATTGTTAGAAAAATAAAAAGATTTAAAAAAAAATGTTCACATGTGCCCCCCTTTCCCTTACACATAATACAATTTTGTGGAGCTATTTCCTTTAAAATTAATTTCGTTTTAAAATTGCAAAAGACTTAAAGAATGATGTTTAAATTATCTGTCAAAGTATTTTTTACGAAAATGTGTTATTTGTTTCAATTACGAGGAAAACATTTCATGCAGAAGAGCCAACTATATGCCTAAGAAATGTTCTACCTACTTCCCAGAACGTGTAATTTGTTTCAATTACCTATGTATAAAACTTCTGGTAGTGGAGCCATCTACGCTAGCATTAATAGTAAGAAAATTTCTTCCTACTCCTATAAACATGAGCGTTTCGTTCCTTATTTGATGATACAGGTAGGAATATTTATGGGGGAAAAAAGAATAAAAGAAAGCAATTCCAGAGGAAAAACTACGATAGCTTTCACAAAGGAAAAAAGACTGGTATTTCGGGAATTTGAATTTTGTAAGGGATGCATCTACGTGTAATGTCGAAACTGCCGGCACTTAATTAAATTTAACTCGGAGAAGCTTTCGCAAAGTTATGTACTCTCTCTCTTAAATTCAAATAATATAATTGAGCTGCTGATTTGTTAGGTGGACGTTATTTGTGAAGTTCTTCCCGTACTGAAAAAAATTATCCTTTCAGAAAAAGGCGATGGCATTTTGCACGGAGGATGCAATAATTGTAAATAAGTTAATGCTAGAATATGGAGAAAATAATAATAATATTTTGCAGCCAAAAGAGAAGTGTGAGCTCAAATATCTCTAAGTGCTGTTAAATTGATAGATTTAGAGGAAATTCTTGTTTACTGAAACACCAAATATTTTTTTCTTTGCTAAAATATAAGGAAAACTTATTTTTATAGAAATACCCCATTTTTTAATTTCTCGTCGAATCTGGCACCTTTTCCAACAATTGTTTGTACGCTACCCACATTCAACAGTTCATGACTTAACAACTTGTGATTTTTACGACTTTTTCAAGGTGTGATATGAGGGGAAACGCGAAATATGACCGTTTAAAATAGTACTTTTAACGAAAACTGAGTATAAAAAATAAGTTTAATCTTACGATACAGTGTTAATTGTTTAAAAAATAATAATGAAATTTTTTTTATTACAATATTAAGTAAGTTTCACAAGTCAAAGATTTTTTTTTTCTTTGAAAGAAATACAAAATTAAATCTTTTACTTTAACATGAATTTTCACATAAGGAACAGTACTTTGAAAAGACAAAAAGTGGTATTATTTAAATGAAATTCATAATGTGCACACCTTATATGGAAAGTTTCCTTACTGTACAGCAAAACAATTGAGATGTATATATGTTAATCAGTAAGAAATTCGATTACTTAAGATTGAACAAAACCAAAGAACAAATTTGTAGTGAAAATTGCATACATTTATGATTCAAAGCGTCTTAATTATGAATGAAGGGAGAAACGTGGGAAAAACAGCTAAGCTGTTATCTAGAAAAGAAACTCCAATTATATGTGGGTATGTAATGCATACAGTAAAACAGTGTGGTTCAAACAATTGTGTCAATTTGCTGATTCCTAAGGAAGGTGCATAGCTTTACTATATTTTGAAGCAATATATAAGCACCAAAATTTGAAAATGCTGCCCCAAATTGTAGCAAAATTACGCACCATCTTTTGGTGCAGAATCCCGTATTCAAAAGAAAAAATTGAAAGCGCAGTGGAGAGCTGTACGAAAGTGCCTTCTTTGATATACCGAAACCCTTGTGTGAAGTTTTTATTAAAAATGTAGCCCCATTTGTTGTTTTTTTTTCAAGTATAAAGAAGGCAACTTGGTTTTCAGTTGTCATGGCACGTTGTCTAATATTGATTCAGTTACTTGATGTGAGTTTTCCTGGTTTTCTCATATACGATACGTGAATGTACGACATCTCCTCTTATACGTCAAGGGTGACTTGCCGTGCTGAAAAGTATAGTACAAGATAAAAGTTAAGGAGCAGTATAAGGCAAGCATTTTAATCTCTCGCGCAACATCAGATCCAACCAATTGAAGATTATAGTATATTGCTACACAAAGGACGTTAAACAACCATAGTAATACAATTAGATTTTAAAAACATATAAATAAAATTAAATTAATTTAACGAAAAGAAGCAAAATTACAACTAAATAACGAAAAATAAATAAAATTATAAAAATAAATAAATAAAAATATACAATAATGAGTATATGAGAAAATAAAAAAAAATAATAATATTAAAATTAGCAAAAAAAAAAAAAATGAATGTATAAGTAAATAAAAATAAAATTATAAAAATAAATAAAAATAATTGAATACATAAGTAAATAAAATTAATAAATAAATACCCCCCCCCTCCTTTTTTATGTCATCAAAGTAATAGTACTTTTTTTTACAGCGCAAGTTAGTCGTGGTAGGAACTCTGTACAGAATCAAATAAAAATCTCACGTCGCGTCATTCATTCAATTTTCTGCGAAAGCACCTTATCAAACAGGTACTCCTTTCTGCCGTGGAGTTCCTATTAATAGTCAAAAGATATGCTAATTGCATGAACGTGGCGGGAATAAAAGCATTTCATTTGGTTACCACGGTAGGATTGAAGAACAAAATATGTTCTCGATAAAAATAAGTACCCACTGATCTGATAACAATTTCAATTCTGATATGTTTATCAGTTTAACAAGTATTATCTAGTCGCTGCTTGCTACGCTATAAATATCCTCATTTATTTTGCGCACCTAAAAGAAAATGCTTTTCCTAAAGGACTTTACTTGTATTTTTGCGCACTCAAATTTATTTTTAAAGGAAACAATCTATTTTCATGGAAATTATTGAGCAATTGAATAATCGACAACAATTAACCTTAGCATATATTTTGTTAAAGTAAATTCCGTTTCTTTTAGTTTCTAACTTATTAGATATCAGCTGAAAGCAATTGACTTTTTACAAAGTGAACTGCTGTAATTCATCAAAAAATAAAATAGGGGAAGATTGATTTATTTTTTAAAATGTTTTATTTTTAGATAAGAGGAACATAAAAAAACCCCAGCACTCACACAAAACACAGCTGTTGTCATCACATCTGGTTCACTACTTGATATTTTCCCAACCTGTGCAACACTGTTCTTAGCAAATACCTTTTCAACCTATTTT
Source organism: Uloborus diversus (assembly GCF_026930045.1). NCBI lineage: Eukaryota > Metazoa > Arthropoda > Arachnida > Araneae > Uloboridae > Uloborus > Uloborus diversus. The sequence continues at coordinate 70,932 of NW_026558390.1, forward strand.
GAACTGTTGAGAAATTTGTTAAATCGATTTTGAAAATTTCCGTTCGAAACAAGATTGAGCTTGCTCTCTAAAATGTCGGAGAACATTTTAAAGTACTTTATTACTGAAACCAGAAGCTTAAGTCTCAAACTACCAGAGAATATAGTACTAACAGACTTTTTGTCTTAATTAAATCTGTGGTACATGTTATTTTTCTCACTCTCTTGAAAGGCCAACTCCCCCAATTTTTCGGAAGTAATTCCAAAATTTTCTGCTCTAGTTTCAAAATATGATTCACTAATCATATTCCTGTTTCGGAGGGCTCCTAAATTTTTAATAAGTGACTAAGGTAACAACAAACCGTTTTTATTTTCCATGCGGCAGTTTAAAGTTGGTTTCAGGACTCTATACTGTAGGCAGATTTCGCTAAGGTCCATGCCATCATTTCTATTAGCTACTGTAGCACGTTACACGCTCTTACTTGTCCACTGGCCAGATTTTACTAACTTTGGTTTTTTTTTTGGAACAGCAAAAGTATTTGAAACTGTATTGTTAGGATTTAAATCTCTAATAAATTTTATTAAAAAAAATTGGCTTGAAATTATAATTCACTATAAGAATTTTCATGAATTACTGAGATTATTTTTTTTATTGTCATATAATATTTTAAAACAATTGAGCAATTTTGAAAGGAAATTGAGCTGAAGGTTCAACAATATTGAAGCTTTTCCAAGAATGAACCACTTTGTCAGGTGGTCCATTCGTGGAAACACCTAGTGGTCCAATGATAGCAACTGCGTCATTTTATATATTCTTATTGGTGTTACTGCTGTGACGAATCATGATGAAACATGAAGTATGGGGAATTGTACTTGAAAAGGCACTCTTTTAAGTCAATGTTCACGTTTAGTTGATCAGTGATATTCAAAGCATGTTATAACTAAATGAAAATCTCAATAATTAGTAAGACAATGGTAGAAATCTTTTCTGACCAATTAACAATATGATTAAATAACTTTAGCTACTTGACGACTCTGTAGTAGATTGTTTTCAGACAAGGGAAGGTACAAAACTGGTTTTGCATCTGCACAAACTCGGGTACGGGAAATATCTTCGCGGTCTAGTCATGGAACCGGTTCATTGACGGCAACCTTCCCCTAAATAAATAAATTAAATTAAAAAAGAAAAGAAAACCGCAGTATTACAAATCTTAAAATATTTTATCGTGAAATGAAGTGAAAAAATATATGTAGTGCACAAATTTTCAATAAAAATTGCATATACCAGAGTTGTATGAGATTTTTTTTCTTCAGTGTGTGAAAGAAAAAGGCAAATGTAACAGGAAATAAAACCAAAAGATTCGTATTTTTCTCATTCCAACATATTTTTCCGTTTTTACACAGTTAAAAGTGCTCTCTTGCAACTCAAAGCGTGCATACATATTTGTGTCACACATTGCGGGGGTTTCTCTTTTGTTTATAGTTTACAATATTTATAAATAATTTAGTAGTGATTATACAGCTAAAAAACCCAAATTTTATATTAATTTATTTTTCCGCCTTTTAAAAAAAATTATTTCATTTTTAAATGATAATTTATAAATAAAGCAATTACACAGGCCTACATGTTTTTTGGTGTTTTGAATTTGCCAAGTGTCTTTAGCTAATTCGAGTACGCTGATTCTGAATATGAATTTGGTTTTAGTAAATCACGTCAAGATTTTTCACAAAATTGAAAAAACTTTATAAGATATTTTGTACTAAAGACAAAAAGTACCTTATTGATATTTCATAAATTGCACTGGAACTGTTTCTTTAAAATGTCCTACCGCCAAGAAAACCAAGTGTCGGCTATCAACAAAATCAAATATCGACCTCCAAGAAAGACGAAAGAAAATAAACAAGCGGTTAAGGACAGTTTACATGAAGAACAAGTTGGGTTTTTCACTCCTCTGTATCTCAGCCTCATGAAGACCCCCCAGAACTGATTTTTGGTATACACAATCTCTAGTGATCCCTGACGAAGCCTTGATACATCGATTAAAATATTTTAGTGAAATATTATGTTTATTTCATTTCAGTGGCAATGCTGTTTTATTTTGGCATCTGTCAAAGCCAACTGGACGGTATCGGCAGTTGTTTACGAAATAGTTAGCGTCAGTTGTTTGTAGCATCGAGTTGAGTTGTGTTTAGTGCGTCATAATGTCATCAAGAAAGTGTAAAAACAGTCTAGACACATTTTGTTACGTGTGTGGTGATTTAACGATTACAAAGCATCAAAGAAACGTAACAGTATTTATCAAGAATGCTTATCCCGCTTACTTCGGTGTAAAGCTTGGTGATCAGGACAAACGTTAGGCTCCACACTAAGTGTGCTTAGCTACTGGGAAAATGGACAAAAGGTACACTTAGTTCTTTACTGTTTGGCTTTTCCATGGTATTTAGGAAACCAAAAAACCATGGAGACGACTGTTACTTTTGCTCCTGTGATATCAATGGTTTCCATTCGAAAACTAAACACAAACTTCAGTATCCTGATTTACCGTCTGCTACACGACCTGTACCTCATGGACCAGGAATTCCCATTCCTCCACCTCTTCCAACCATCCAACAGCAATCATCAGAGAAAAGTTCAAACTACAAAACCGATGAAGAAAAAGCGAAAACCGATTTTATTCAAAAAACTCACCCCAACGATTGTCTCACGTAGATAAAACTGCATTGTTTTCTTTATGAACAACTCAATTTTGTAGGAATTTTCTACTGTATATAGTTTCAATAAATATTCTCTCAGTATTTTTGGCAAATTCTATGAAAATTTTCAAACACACTTTTCTTGAAAACCTGACGTGCTGGGAAAAAAAAAAAAAAAAAAACTAAGCTCAGATTCGTGATTAGCACATCCCATTCACTATAGGCCACCTATTAAACTTGAAACACTTTTTCATGAAGAAAAAAATGTAGGCCTGTGTTATTAATAATTTAATACGTTACCAATGTGTTTTAGCATCTTCGATACTTGATAGCAACTGATTTGATGCGTTTTATTAACATATATATTGGAAAGCAAAATAAGATTACTTTTCCTCTGCGTATAGGAGTGGATCTTAACTTTCTGGACTATTATTGTGGAGAATCAATAGCCTAAAAGCTAGCCAGGGTTTGATGTGTGCCGAAATCTCGGATCTATTCAAAACGAATTTTCGTTGCTTTTTGCAATGATGATGCAGATATGTGTGCGATGTGCGTGCTTATAAACCCGAGAAAATAAAATGGATGACATTTTCCGCCGTCAACGCCCTAATGAAAATCATTAGTCATTTTCGAAGGCGGTAAATCTGCTCAGAGGTTAGTTTGAACAGCACTGAAGCGAAAGGTTGGTTTGATCGTATACCAGATAAAAACGAAAATTTTGAAGAAAAATGCTCTCGTTCAAAAGCAAAGTTTAACACGTGAAGAACAATTTGTTTAAGTTCTCCTCATTATGAATTTAGTAATTTAAAAAAAAGGAGAAGAAAATTGTTGAATCCTGCATGAAAAAGAGGTCATTATTTCTCGGTTGAAAAAAAAATGGTGTTACAATAATCAAAATTTGCAATTTTCACAATGAAATATCATTGTCTGCAAAAGTTGCAATGAGATGTGTTGCGTCAAAGTAAGTTTCTAAATTTAAAAACTCTTACCATCTATTTAACTTCTTCAACGCTTCCAAAAGTCGCGGGGCAATGAAATCATTTGTACTGAAGTCTTCAGATATTCCTTCGTGTAGAAATTGTGACACAAACACTTGAACTTTTTAACTTAGAAAAATTTAATTACAGCACAATAAACTACAATGTTAGTTGCAAATAAAAACTTGTTAATTAATAAACACAACATAATGAAGATATCGGCAACGAACTCTCTCGAAAATAAAATCTCAAGAATTTTGAATATTACATACTGCTATAAGAACTGCTACGAGGTGCGCGAGTCCGGCTAATTTATTTAAACTTAACTACTCAGTTCAGTTCAGTTCTTGGGCGTTTTCCACACTCCCCACCTTGAGTTCAGGGCTCGGGACTCCGGAACTCAACTTCAATGCTGTCAGGCTAGGTGATGAACTGGTGGTGGTGGTGCAACACAAATCCTCAAGAACAGTCACAGGAGGGGGTTTTAACTTTTGAAGCTCACAAGATGACACCGTTCCCAACTCCAGAGAACACAACTTTTTAACAGGACGAATGAAGACACCCGTTTTTGTCTTGACTTTAGCAACTCGCACACATCCATCATTACTTGTGAACACTTCTAGAACTCTTCCGAGTGGCCAGTCAATTCTTTTACAGTTATCTGTCCACACGATAACTAAGTCACCAACTTTTAGAACTGGAGAATTATTTCTATTAGTCACAGGTTGTCGCAACTGTCCGAGATATTCCACTCGAAATCTCGAACGGAGATCTTTTCGTATTTTCTGTGTATACGCGTGACGTTTATTTAATTTCTGATGATCCAGCACATCTAAGTCTGGAACACCGATTTCTCTAATCTCTTGCAAAAACATAGAAGGTGTAATCGGGGTAAGATCTTGAACGTCATCACTAACGTAAGTCAACGGTCGCGAATTTATGATACTCTCACAGTCGCAGAGGACTGTTAACATCTCTTCATAATCCAACGATGTTTGACCCAAAACTTTTCTTAAAATTCTCTTCAAAACTCCTACTAACCTTTCCCAAAATCCTCCCCACCAGGGAGCAGAAGGGGGGATAAAAATCCAAGCAATAGAAGAAGCAGTAGTTTCATCTTGAATCTTTTTCCAATCAATCTTGCTTAATTGGTTTTTTGCGCCAACGAAGTTCTTTCCGTTATCGGAATAGATAATTGACGGTCTGCCTCTTCTCGCGATGAATCTCCTCAACCCCAAAAGAAAGTTATCTGTAGACACTGAAGTCAACATCTCAACATGAACAGCTCTAAAAACAGCACAGGTGAAAATCAAAATCCAAACTTTTGAGTTATCTTTGAGGATCAAGGGTCCTGCTAGATCTATTCCTAGAATTTCGAAAACTGATGCATCTTTTACACGATTTTCCGGTAAAACACTTTCCTGAACTTCGGGCGGTTTAGAGTTGAATCTTCGACACACAATACAGGACTTGATTGCCTTCTTAATGGTTTTCCGGCTCTTCAAAATCCAGTACTTTTCTCGAAGCGCTGACATAAGCAGTTGTACGCCACAATGTCCTAACTCTTTATGTTTCCACCGAATGAGACTAAGGACAACCGGGTGTTCGGAGGGAAGTACAACTGGAAGCCGAAAATGCATGTCATCATCTCTAAAAAATATCTTCGTTTTCACTCGAATCAAGGCATCGTCGCCTACGATTGTATTGATCGATCTTAATCTTGCGTCAGGATTTCTTCCAAAAGCTTCTGATTGAATTTGCTTTAAAATTACTTGTTCAGCCTTTTGAAGCTCTTTACTGTCAAGAACACCAAATCGTCTATCTTTTTTGGATTTTTTACAATTTTCTACAAATCTGTAAATCCACGCGGTGATTCGTAGTAGTTTAACGTAAGAAGAATATCTGTAGTAGTATTTTCCCTTATCTTCGGAGTTAGTAGCTGTGATTATAACTTTCTTCTTTTCTGCGTTCACTACTTCCATGTCAGGCAGAAATTCGTCTTTCGGCCAATATTCGGCAGATCTCTTCAACCAGTCCGGTCCGCACAACCATTCCGTACGCAATAGCTTTCCTAAGGTACATCCTCGGGACGGAATGTCAGCTACGTTCATTACTCCTGGTACGAATCTCCACTGTTCAATTTTTGTCAGTCTTCTGATTTCTTGAACACGATTTTCTACGAATGTTGCCCACGGGCCTTCCTTTTTTATCCAAAATAGCACATCCATAGAATCTGACCAAAAGACAGTTTTTACGGCTTCGAGACGTAGGTCGCATATGATCGCATATGATCGGTGCTTTGTTAATCTAAGCTCCAATCGAACAAGCTAAAAGTTCAAGACGAGGAATCGTAATCTTTTTTAAAGGAGCAACTCTAGCTCTAGCGGCAATCAAATGACAAGTTACTGGGGATCCAACCTGTTCCACTCTAAAATATATGCACGTAGCATAAGATGTCTTGCAAGCATCACAAAAAATATGTAAAGTTATGTCTTTAAGAGTAAATGGCAATTTGGATAAACGTCGGGATATTTTTAGACTGTACAATTTTGCAATCTCATTTTTCCACTTTTCGAAACGCTTCACTAATTCATCGGGAAGCCGAGAATCCCACGAAGCTTTGATTTTCCAACATTCTTGTAAAATTATTTTGGGTATCAAAGTTATTGGGCAAGTAAAACCAATCGGATCGAAAATTTGATGTGTAACGGACAAAATAGTTCTTTTTGTGATTGGTCCATCTATTGTTATTTTTCTGACATCGCACGACAGCGTGTCTTCAGCGGTGTTCCACAAAAGTCCTAAAACCGACACCGGTTCACTTTTTTCCAAGTTAGCGATTTCAGGAATTAATGCATTACTCTGCCAACCTCTAAGATCAAATTTTGCGGATGATAAAAGCCTACAAGAATGTTCACGGAAATTTTCTAATTCTGCTACGCTGTCTACGCTAGCCACACAATTATCCACATAAAGAGAATCTCTAAGTTTTTGCGCAGTTTCTTTAAGTTCATCTGGGGCTTGATCGAGATGGTAAGCAAGTGTACCGGCCAGAAGAAAAGGGCTGCAACTTACGCCAAAAACGACACGAGCGTGGCGATAAATTAGTGTCTTTTCTGGATTGCCCTCTGCCCACCACAAAAAACGCAAAAAATCCCTATCGGCTGATTGCAAAGCTATCTGTAAAAAAGCTCGACGAATATCAGCAACCACCCCAAACTTTCCAATCCTGAAACGGTTCAAGATGGTAGGGATCAATTCTATCAAATTAGGCCCTTTCTCGATGCAATCATTAAGAGATAAACCTCCTGGTAAATGAGCGGATCCGTCAAAAACTGGACGAATTCTAGTAGTCGAACTTTCCTTAACTACTGCTCTGTGTGGGAGATAATGAGAAGCAGTTTCAGTTCTATTTTCTGAAATTGGAATTTTTTCTATTATTCCCTCTGTTTCCCATTCACAAAAGACATTTTCGTAGTCCCCTAAGTTTCTTGTATATTTAAGATTTTTTACCGTATTTTTCAAACGTTTTTCTGCCAAATTTTTATGATCATTTAGCAAATGAGGATCTTTTACCCACGGTAAAGAAACAATATATCTCCCATCCTCTTGCCTTCCTATTGTATCTCTAAAATGCTTTAACGCCAATTCTTGGGCTTCTTTTTTATTTATTTTCTCACTTGGATCAAGAATTCCCAAAGAATCTAAATTCCACAAATCATTTATTTTAGCGTCATTAACATGAAGAGATAACAGTAACAGTGAATTATCTACGTTAGCTTTATTTGAGTCTTTTCCCATGAGTGTCCATCCCAACTTAGTTTTAACAGCAACTAAACCGTTCGAAAAATGTCTGATTCCATTCGTGTATAATTTATCCGCTATATCTGCTCCTAACAACATGTGTATTTCATTATTATTTTCTTCATACAAACATGTTTTACTCATTGACGATATATCACTCAAAAATATACCAGCCCGCTTCAAAATTTTAATACACTGACCTGTCTTAGCCTTCGGAATAAAAGCGCAAATTTTCTTCTGATCCATTACTTCAATTTGAAAACTATGCTTCCGATCAAGACTACTCAAGAGCACAGAATAACGATTATGCTGTTCTGTAGTTTCTATCCCTCCAAAAAGCCCATGCTTAACAATTTCAGTTCCCGAACTCTTTAACCCCATTTTATTTGCAGCAAATTCCGAAATGTAACTTTTTTGTGACCCTGAATCGACAATTACACGCAGTAAATGTTCTAAACCTTGATTTCGAATACGCACAATTAAAGTTTGCAAATAAACTTCATTCGACGAAGATTGGTTTGAGAGGACGGAATTTTCAGGAGGGACATTCTTATCTACGTTAAGTTTCTGCTTATATTTAGTAAAACACATTAAAGAAGAATGTTTTCCCTTACAATGCTTACAATTTACGTTTGCTTTACAAAACCGAGAAATATGCTTCCTAATTTCTAAACACTTGAAACACGCTCCCTTTTTCATCAGGATATTTTTCCTTTCTTCTAGCGACAAATTACTAGCGGATTCACATTCAGAACTGAAATGGGTAAATGAATCGCAGAATACACATTTAATTTTTCTGGGATTTTCTATCTCATCTGTAGAAATCAGTTCAGACGCGGTAGCGATTTGTTTCCTATTCTTCCTTGAATCATTTCTAACACGGTTTTCGACAGTATTTTGCCTATGTGGCGCGAAAGTCTCGTTGGCGGAAATTTGATTTATGTTAACTGACATAATATGCATTGCTCTTTCTCGCGACATCAAAGATTTTGACAGAAAATCAAGTAAGTTTGTCAGATTTGAATGGGTATTACTTTCTAATTTGCTATATTCTAAAACTAAATCCGCAGGAAGGATTTTTAATAGCAGGGGGCATAATACACTAGTGTAATTTTCCGATGACAAACCTAATGCTTCTAAACACCGTATTTGCGTTGTACAGTTGTCATAAAATCTTCGAAATGCACGAACATCATTAGAGTCTCTAAGAGGTTGCATATTGATGATATTATTCATATGAGCACTAATTAATAAGTCAGTTTCAGCATATCGGTCCTTCAATGCTTTTATCGCGTTATCATAATTTTCAGCTGTAATTGGAAATCCTTCAACTGTGTTCATGGCAGTTCCACCTAAATACGCCTTTAGGTAGTTGAATTTGTCAACATTATTCAAAAGTTCATTTTTATGTATCGCAGATTCAAAACTGTTCCAGAATGTTAACCATTGGCTCACATCTCCGTAAAACTTCGCGATAGTCAATTTCGGAAGTTTAACTCGTATAGTACTGTTGCTGCTTGTTTCAAAGCTTCTAGTTTGATTTTCGCTGATGCGACTGACTTCCAACGAATTCTGACGCATTTCATTAATTCGTTTAGTAGCTCGAAACTTCCAAACAGTCACTTTCTCGCGATATTCTTCCGAAGTTTCAATTTCTTTTTCGAGTTCGTTCGGTTCAAAATTAGCTTCTAGTTCGCTATCTACAGCGCTTAGCATTTCAAATTTTAAAGTTAATATTTCTACAAGTTCTTCCACGATGTTTGCATCCACCTCACTCTTTGCCAATTCTGTTTCTAGCTTATTTACTGCTTTTGTTACAGCAGCTCGCATTACAGCTCGCTTTTTACATAAATTTTCTACACTTTTTGACATTTTAGGTTGAATATCTTCATTTGTTTTAGACATTTCAACAAAGTTCTTAACTTTTAAATACAAATCAAATAACTTCACTGCAATCCCGGCAGGGATGCCATGTTGCGCGTCAAAGTAAGTTTCTAAATTTAAAAACTCTTACCATCTATTTAACTTCTTCAACGCTTCCAAAAGTCGCGGGGCAATGAAATCATTTGTACTGAAGTCTTCAGATATTCCTTCGTGTAGAAATTGTGACACAAACACTTGAACTTTTTAACTTAGAAAAATTTAATTACAGCACAATAAACTACAATGTTAGTTGCAAATAAAAACTTGTTAATTAATAAACACAACATAATGAAGATATCGGCAACGAACTCTCTCGAAAATAAAATCTCCAGAATTTTGAATATTACATACTGCTATAAGAACTGCTACGAGGTGCGCGAGTCCGGCTAATTTATTTAAACTTAACTCAGTTCAGTTCAGTTCTTGGGCGTTTTCCACAAGATGGATCAATTTTCAGGAAATGCTTCGCCGCATTTGAAAATTTATAAAAATATTAGTTCAAATGAAGAACTTTTTGTGTGTTTAAATCCTCTTGGTAAATTCGTTTTTTTTTTTTTTTTTTGTAAATTATCTGCAATGTTTAATTATTAACACCACGTTTTTTTATTTTTTATTTGTAAAAGAAGTTTTACACTTCAATGTAATGATACATAATCTGTTTTTATTCACGACTGTGCTTTTGTTTTTCTAAAATTTCTTTTCAGCTTAAACATTTAATGAAAAAAAAAATCCCTTTTTTTTCCAATAATTTAATTTTATTACTGCAGTTTGTGTTCTGAGCATTATTTATTCTTATTGTGATTCATTTATAAAAATTACATTTAAATGCATTTGTATTGCTCCCATTTATGTTTCAAGCACCATTACTTTTTTTGATAAAATAAGAATGGACTAAAACACGGTAAATTTTAAAGAATGTGCTCGTGGACTTAAAAACTACATTGATCCAAACACAAGAAGTGAAATGAGACGTAAAATACAATTTTTTGAGGATGAAACACGAATTTTAATACATTTAAAACACTATAATCAATCGTGAATAGTGATTGATGTAATGAAAAAAGGAACAAAACACACACGAGTCACTTAGAAATAATATAGTTTATATTAGAATCCAACATATAATTTAACACACTGTTTTGTTACTTATTTCTGAAACCTATCCTTCTATCCATGTTAATCAAAAATGTCCCAAACTCTAAGTACTGAGAGCATAATTTTAAAATCTAATAGACATTGTCCAATGTTATCTTCATCAGGTCCCCGCAGAATTACACTGTAAAAACGATTCAGAAACGTTCCTGAAAAATAATGGGCAGCTGATGTGCCCAATTTCTTCCAGTAACATATCTTGGAAAAACCAGTAACGCTTTCCGCTAAAAGTCAGTAACCTTTCTGAAATTAACCTTGAAACTTTATGAAGACGTGCGAAATCTGCCCTGTTAAAGCCAGTCATGTCTCTAGAACCTTCTAGAAAAATTAAGTAGGTTCAGTATAATTGATTAGAACCTTCCTACTTTACCAAGAAGGCTCCATAAATATCAGAGCGACCACGGCTAAAGCTATGCAAGAAGGAACCAAGCATATCTCTTGCCTGCAATTCCCGCCTTGCAAAGCTGTAGCTATCCATTGACATTTTCGCTCTCATTGGGAGCTTAGTCAGTCTGGACAGGCCGTAAGCAACTTTAGGCCGATACACTTAATAAACACGCTCATTGAATCTTTAAACTGGTTGCTAAAAATATTTTCCACAACAGTGACAAGTCTGCACGCGTGCAACTTGTAGCGATTCAGGAAACTTTTTTGTGATGATACTTGTTTTTACGGGGAAATAGGTGAAAATGTGTGAAATCCCGAGACGTTCCACGGAAATAGCCAGTAACGTTTCGGAATTTTTTACAGTGTAAAGTCAAACGGAAGGCGTATTGCAGCAGTTCTCTAGACGATACAGACGACGGTGAGATACCATTTATTAACTCTTACCACATACTGAGTTTGGTTCTTAATATTTTCGGACGCAAAAATATTCTTTTTTAAAATTATCGAGTCTATTTCGAGCCATACTCTTTCAATATATTTGTAGTATTATAATTGCTATTTCGGTCAAAGATTCATATTTGCGGGAAACAAAATTCAATTAAATTAGACTTTCTTGCTATAAAGTTTCTAATTTTTTTACACTGAAATATTATGAACTAGCGGGACCCGCACGGCTTTGCCCGTACTAGAAAACTAAAAGATCATTTGGTTCGCCTGTATATTTACAAATAATGGATGACGAATTTCTCGCCAACTTGCTATGTTCATTTCCTCGCCCATGTTACTTTTCCACGTTATGATAATTTGGAAATTTACTCGCCCACGTTATGATAATTTGCTCTGCAAAATGTTCTTATAATTGGAATAAAAAAAAGATCAAAATCGAATTTTCAAAAAATCGCTTCGAGGTGCACACCCCCATGCTATAAACTAATAGTGTGCCAAATTTCGTGAAAATGGACAGAACGGTTTAGGCGCTATGCGCGTCACAGAGAGACATCCGGACAGATATCCAGACAAACTTTGAACTTTATTATTAGTAAAGATATATGACATGTAATATAAACCTATTTATTTGTCTGGAATACAGAGCAGTAACAAAACAACCTCTTGACATTTTTTTTTGTAAAATGAACAAGCATAAGAATTCAAAAAGAAAAAATCCTGCCTATTCCAATGTTGAAATCCGGACTTCTAAAAGGCTTTCTTTGATCGCACGCCTGGCATGCCCCCCCCCTCCCCCGCCCTTACACGCACACACACACACACACACACACACACACACACACACATATATATATATATATATATATATATATATATATATGATTAGTATTTTAGACAGTAGGGGAGACTGGGGATACTTGATCCCCACTTTAATTTTCAATTTTTTTCTCTGCTGCAAATTATCAGTTTTTTTAACAAAAAGTACTTGAACAAAGGTAATTTTTTCCTCTATCTGACAGTGTTTTTTTAGCTTAAATTAAACAGATAGTTTCGGTAAAAAATTATTTTTCAAAAGTTTCACAATGGGATCATGTATCCCCACATCAAGGGATACAGGATCTCTTCATGCGAGATACTTGATCCCACGTAGAAAATACATAGACTTTTCGGCAATTTATTTATGGATTTTAGTTTTCTACATAATGTTTCTAAAAAATAACACCATTTCTAATTTCCTTTATTAGATTATAATAATGTGAACACAAAATAACATAGTTTCGAATTTCACTAGATACGTATTTTTAAAAAAAATGTACACAACTTTCATGAACTTATGATGCATTTGATCAGTTACTTATTATCCAATACAGTTGTGAACAAAAAATACTTTATTTTATAAATAAAATTAACAATTTTTTTAAGGTAGCGTAATGAAGCTAAAATTACAACAAATAAAAAAATAGGATGACAAGCGCGAAAATCATCTTATTTGCAAACATCTTGTCTTGCAATAATAAAAATTAAGAGTTTTATCAATTGAATTAATTTTTAAAAAGAGGGATGAAAAATGAAACTGTCAGTGTACTTATAAAAAAGAATGCCCATCTTTTATATATCTTTTTAAAACCTGAAAAGTCAAATGCAACCAATTCGTTTGCTGTAGTTCTTTAAGTTCAGCTCAACCCATCTGGATGCATGCAACTTAACACATTCATTCTCATTTACTACACTTTTGCCAATTTTTCAGGAACAAATAGATTGATTAAGCATGTTACCTTTTCGTTTTAGAAACTTATTTCAAACTCTAGAAATCCAACTTTAATTTTTGAAATGTTTCCTATGATTATAACTTTAAAGTTTTTTTTTTTTTTAATTTTCAGTTCTTTATATTAAATATTGCGTACCGTTTTATACACTCAATATTAAACAGCACTTTAAAGGTACGTTTCAAGCAGTTAGCTGTAGATGGGAAACTTTTCAAAGACAGCATGCATTCTTATGCTTATAACTTTAAAAATATTTTTTTAATTTTCAGTTCTTTATATTTAATATTGCTCATCGGCTTATACACTCATAATTAATTAGCGCTTTAAAACTATTTTTCAAGCGGTTAGCACTTAGCTGCAAGTGGAAAAACCTTTTAAAGACAGAGAAGCATACAATATTATGTTTATAACTTTAAAATATTTTAAAAACTGTTTAGTTCTTAATATTTAATATTACACACTGTTTTATACATTGAATATCAAATAGCGCTTTAAACTATTTTTCAAGCAGTTAGCCTTTAGTTGTTGATGGAAAAAAAATTTCAAGGACAGATTCACACGCAATCGGTGGTGACTCGATTCTTCTTTAAAAATGTTATGAGAGTTTTCTATCTTTTTTTTTTTAATGAAAGTACGAATAGATAAATTCATATATAAAAAGGAAAACCTTATTAAATACAGTATTAAATGCGCGAAAGCAGAAAATCACTTATTAAAATTAGGCGGCTTAGTATTTGAAAGCGAGGAATTTAAAGGGAGAGAGAGAAAAAACTAGATGATGCTTTAGTAAGTGTTAGCAGCGACGTACGCAGACAAATCAGTTCGGGGGCTGAGCTGGAAGTCTTTGAGCTGGGGATACTTATGAACTGTAGCTAAGAAATGTTCATGTATCGCTTTTCTGATATCAATACGAATGTAAGATTTCAAAAATACATCATAAAAAAACTTGTTCTTTATTATAATTTTATAATTAATTTTGAAAATTTCGGGGGGGCTGTAGCCCTATCAGCCCACCCCTGGGTACACTGAGTGTTAGTGAATTATTCATAAACGCAATACATCTTCAAGTTGTGAAGCGCATGTGTTTCATAAACTGTACATTCTTAACACAATTTGCGTTATTAATGTGCTGAATTCCTATTCAAAATTTACAATACAAAGGCTTTTAATTTTACAATTTCACTAATATAACTCTGAGTGTATTTCCTCTCTTTATTACCGACATTGATTTTAATATGAAAAGAACGTTTTCCTTTTCATACTCCATTCCTTCGTTGCCAAATTATTCTCTCTTTAAATTAAACATTGTTTTATTAGTATGACTTATTTACTCAATGATTTTTTTTAATTGAATCAAAATCGGCAACTTGACAATGTTATGTTCCCATAACCAATAATAACAAATATTGTTATTTTAATATCTATTTTGCATATTAACATATTTTAATCAGCAAAGTAATCCTTAAGGTAATCAAATTAAAAATCTATAAAACAAATATTCGGCCTCTGGTGACTTATGGTTGTAAAATCTTTACTTTGACACAAAAAGGCATGTACGACTTAAAAATATTCGAACGTAAAATAATGAGAGAGATCTATAGACCAATCTAGATAAATAATTACTTTTGAGAAAATAAGAACAAATACATAAACTGAAGAAAAAGAAAAAAAAAAAAAAAAAAAAAAAAGGAAAAAAAAAAATCCAAATACATTGAAATTTGTTCAGACACAATGATTGTTCTGGCTAGTTCGCGTTGAGAGACATACTGATAATCGAGTGGCAAAACTTTTGTACTTACTTACTTAGACACAAAAAGGCATGAACGACTTAAAAATATTCGAACGTAGTATAATGAGAGATATTCATAGACCAATCCATATAAATAATCACCAATGAGAAAATAAAAACAAATACAGAAACATTGATGAAAAACAAAAAACAAAAAAAAAAAAAAAATCCAAAGACATTGTGAAATTTGTTAAGGCACAATGATTATTCTGACCGGACCGCGTTGAGAGACATACTGATAATCGAGTGGCAAGACTTTTGTCAGAAACCAATGTGCATCAGACCGAGAGGAAGACCCACAAAGGAGATAACTGGATAATAACCTCAATGACCTGAAAATCATGAAGATTGTCAATTGGGGGAAAAAGACAAAGAGAGAGAGAGAGAGAGAGTCGTCTGGAAGAGGATTGTGAAGCAGGCTAAGACCTTTCCAGGGTAATAAAGCATATATATATATATATATATATATATATATATATTTAAAATTAAGCAAACAGAATTACAAATATTAAACAAATTATAAATAACAAAAGATGATAAAAAGGAAAATGCAAACAGCTATTAAGTAGGAACAAGAAGTTCCGTCTAGAACTAGACGAGCCTACTTTCCCGTATACCCATACTACTTTCTAGTACCTGATCAATATTCTCAAAAATAGCTAAAATCGCAAATTTTTTCAAACATATTTTTTTAAATATTTTAAGCTGATTTCTAGGAATAAAATATTCCTTACTTTTCTTCAAAAAAACGAACAAATAAAATAGCAGCACCTTTTAAACAAAGCAGCTAATACACTTCTTTCCATTAAAAATTTTTTTTAACAGCTTTCAAAACGAAAAAATAATAATAAGTTCATTAAAATAAATACATCATATAAAAAAAAATCGTTTCTTTTTCCCCTGTTGCCGAAAATAATTTTTTAAACGAATTAATGCACTTACCAAAATAAAAAAAACAATAAAATGTCAACTTAAAGAAATAATTTTCATTAACCAAAAAAAATCGTCTGCGCATATTTTTTGAGTTTATTCACCGAAAACTAAATACCTAAATTAAAACTTTAGCGTGAAAATAAAAACAAATCATATCAAAATAATTATTTCACAGTTAAAACCACAGCAGCGGAGTCGGAGTCGGAGTCAATCTCATTTTGGGATAAAAGAGTCGGAGTCGAATATCCAAGAATCGGAGTCAGTCATTTGTCCTCCGTGTATAAATGTTTGCCAAAGCTACGAAGTCAGAGTTGAAGTCGGGGAGTCGGAGTCCGATTAATTGTCGGGAACAGGAGTCAGAGTCGGTGTCAGGTCCCCCTAAATTCTCGGAGTCGGAGTCGGGAGTAGGTCGTCAAGAGCTATTTCCAACAAAGTTTGTTTGAAGTAAATCCGCCTTCAAGTACGGAATCTACATTGACTTTCAGTTTCCCCGTAGGCGCTAATGTTAAGGGATTTGAACTGTTCAAAATTGAACGGAAAATTGTTCAAATCAAAAAGATATCTTATATACAAGTTTTTTATCAAAAGCTTTTTCCTACAAAGTTTGTTTGAAGCAAATTCGCCTCACAGTTCGGAATTGCTTTGAATTTCCCCGTAGGCGCTAATGTTAAGTTTTTTTGAACTGTTCAAAATTGAACAAAAAATAGTTCAAATCAAAAAGTGAAATATGGGAATGAGGTGTCCTCGCCGAGATCTTTCGAACAAAAAAAAGTTTGTTCGAATCGGACTATTCATTCAAAAGTTATTAGGGGGACAGACAGACAGACCGACAGACAGACAGACGACCGACAGACAGACAGACAGACCGACAGACATTTTTCCCCATCTCAATACCCTACTTTCCAATTTTTAATTTTTCAATATTTATTTAATTATTTTATTTATTTTTGACTTTTTTTTGTTTTTCACGATATTTTTAAGATGCATTAAGCCTTCTTTCATGCTTTTTTCTTCTTTTTCTGACTTTTACTGGGAAAGTAGGGCTAATAGAAAAAGAGTGAATCCAGAGCTCATCAGCCGTGGAGGATTCATTAATTATGGTCAAAAGACCAAAATTTTAACTATAAACTAGAAGAGAATGTTTAAGCTCCAGTACATGTAATATAGAGTAACAATGGGCAAACGCACCACTTGCTAAGCTAAAAACAATAAACTAGAGCTCAAACCTAAAACTAAAAGCAGGGGGTTTCGCCTCGACTAATTAGGAAAACAAGTTCCGATAATTAGCCTTCCACGGGACAGTACCTGCCAATAACAAAATTGTCTTACCTTGAAATCCGCGTAAACAAATCCTGTCCATTGTTCAGCCTGATAAAAAAGCCAATCCATTCGTCAACAAAACAATTAAAAACATAAAAACATATCCGGAAATCGGTCCATAGACATACCGAGTCGCCTGTTTCGCACGTGTAAAATTTATCCACCACGGTGATTCATAAAAAAATGATTTGTCACGGTTGTATCATACATTTACACAGTTAAACAGTTTCAAAGGAAGCGAAATGTTCATCGAAGGCTATACTCAAGCAGATGTTTTCAACTAGATTTTTAGGGAAGTTATTATTAAAAAGTAAGTTTTTGAGTTCTGAAATTTCTTGCTTAAATGCAGAAATGATATTGCAAATTCTTTTAATTCTGATAGCTTGCGAAACAATAATGCCAATAAAAACCTTTTTACTTAGGCAGGAGGAAAAATCTTGTAAACTGTTAACTGTGAAATTGAATTCACGTCTTTTATCATAGATTGTAGTGGAACAATTTGAGTCAATTTGTATGTTGATATCCAAGAAATTAAAGCTATTATGATTCGAACTGGTCTTTTTGAGCGTTAATGAACTATGATAAATAGTTTTGCTGAGTTCAGAAAAATTAGGAAAATTTATACACAAAAGGTCATCAATGTATCTGCAACAAAGAGGTGTAGAGGAAGGATTGTCAATTAAATATTTTCGTTCATAATATAAAAGAAAAAGGTTGGCTAATGTAGAGCTAAAATTAGCTCCCATTGCTATGCCATTAATTTGTAGAAAACATGAATTACCATTTTTGAAAAAATTATTGAAAATACAAAATTTAAAAAGACCAAGAAAAAAACACTTCAGTAAAATCAAGGGAATCCTTGACTGAATTAAAAAGTTCTGAAACAGAGGAAAAAAAGTTCAATGAGTGGGATATTGGTGAAGAGGTTTTCAAAATCAAAAGTTTCTAAGTAATTTATATCAAGCATATTAAGTAAATTGATGACTATCAACACTATTATTATCAATCCAGAACCAATTCATTTGTTGAAGTTTAAGTTGTTCAAGAATTTTTTTGAGAAACTGTTCAAGCTTTACACTCAGATTTTTTCCAATGGTGTTGGTGGCAGAGAGCAAATAAAGCGAAATCCAACAGGTGTTTTATGAAATTTTGGAATTGCATATAAGTAAGGTAAGGTTAACAGAATCAGGACGTGGCAATTTGAAAAGTTTGCAAGCAGCAGCAAATTTTTTGATGATGGAGGATTCATTAAGTTTGGAGGAAACATAAGTGGTGGTTTTTTCTAGTTCATTTTTCAAAATATTAGCATATAATTTTTTGCAGCAGATAGAGTAATTAGAACTGGCTTTATCAACAACTGTAAAGACAAAAGCTTTTTTAAAATCATTGATGGCATTATTTTCATCAGCAGAAAGATGGAAGTATGAAGAATCTGTGTTAACAATATCACGTAAACGTGATTTCAGTTCAATTAAAAAGTGGTGTCTATATTCAAGAAATGTCATTAAGTGGAACATTAAAACAATAGGAGATTTTTCTTAAAAAATACTCAAGTTCAAATGTAAGCTTTTTAAAAGCTTTTAGGAAATTAATACGAAAATTAGGCCGATATTTAGTACCCAAACTAAAAAGTTTAATGAGTTTTTTGTTTTGTAAAAAATTCAAATCACCGGTCAGAATATGACCAAAATCAGAGTTGAAGAAGATGTAATTAGAGAAATTAGCACAATTACAATCAAAATTCAAATATTTATCAAAATTTTTGCAACTTCTTGATAGTTTAGAATTTTTTTCGAGAAAGGAGGATTGAATTTGTAGCTGAAGACAATTTGTAGATCCTTGATGGGAAAAAAATCCAAAAGTTTACTATGTAGTTTAGAAAAGTTTAAAAAGTCGAAGGATTTTTGCAAAAAACTAAAGGTGCAGTAGTAAGTTTGATGTTGTTGATTAGAACCAACTTTGTAGATCAAAAGATCATAACAAAGAAATTCAAAGTGGTGAATTTTTAAAAAGGTAGTTTGGAAGGAAATTTTTTAGTTTTTTTAGAAATTTAGGTTTGAGACCAAAAAGAAATTTCCTAACATATTCAGTGTCATAAGAATGACAAAAAGAATTTTCAAGCTTATTAAGAATTTCAAAGGGCAAAAAAATGCAGAAACGAGGAGGGGATTTTCCTGAACCTCTTTTAAAACGAGAAGTACTCGTAGTACATGTATATGGTGTGAAATGTAAGTCAGAATAGCTCTTTTACAAAAGTACTCCAATAGGCTTTCTAGTTTTTTTTTTATTTATTTATTTATTTATTTTTTTTTGAAAAACACAAAGACGCACATATATATATATATGCCAATGATTTTTTTTTTTGGTGGTGGGGGGGGGGGGGTGTGATCGCTTCCTTTTGGGGGGGGGGGGGACACATTCACCCTTAGTTTCGATTTACCCATGTTTTGTAGCATTTTTTAAAATCAATTTTCTGTTTAGTTTGTTCTTTAAGTTTTGTTGTTTTTTCCACCAGTAACTTACATGTTCTTTACTTAATTGCTATTGTTGGGCCTTTTTTGGTTAAAGATTTTTTAGATTGTATTTGTGTTTTAATAAAAATTGAATTAACTTCTCTTTTGATTGGCTTATACAGATTTAACTTAAATATGCTTGTTAATTTTATACACAGAACTGGTTACAGCAACGCAGTGAAGATACAAAAAGTACTTGGCGTGTTGCAACAACATATCCGAAATCAGGGAGATTTAATAAATACAAAATCAGCTATCGCTGTGTGCATGACAGACAGAATAGTTTCTGGGGATGGTCCTTCAAAGCATACAGGATGCACTGCCAAATTGACAATCACAATACAAAGGCAAGTTACTTTCAATTAAATGTATATATAACAGAGTTTGAAATAGGGTTCAATTTCTAGAAGGGGAATGTACCCCGTTACTTCAGATTCCAAGCGGGATTTTTTGAATTTCGGGGAGAATTTTATATAGTTCTGAAAATTTGTTTACAATTTATTTTATAATTCATTTTTATTTCATTTTTCTATTTATTCATTTTTAAATTATAATTTTTTTTGGTGTAATATCAGTCCCATTTTCAAATAATTATTCCTTAATTTTGCAATTTTACTTTATTTATTTCATTTTCAATAAAATATTTTACAACTAAGTAACATCACATACACTCAATTATTTTTTTTAAATAGAACATTTTCTGGTTCTAATTATCCGAATGGGGTTCGGTCCCGATTGTTTAGAAAAATATTTCTACTAAACAAAGACTTTTTTTCTGGCGATCAAAAGTTAAAGTAAAAAATTGCCTATAATTTTCCAAAACGGACTGTCGTTTCCAGCAGTTTTCGGATCGCATTTCGACCGGCGGATCGGAATTAGTTGATATTAGCGGATCGGAATCGGTTGATGTAACCAGTTCTGTGTATAAAATTAACAAGCATATTTAAGTTAAATCTGTATAAGCCATTCAAAAGAGAAATTAATTCATTTTTTATTGAAACACAAATACAATCTAAAAAATATTTAACCAAAAAAGGCCCAACATAGCAATTTAGTAAAGAACATGTAAGTACTGGTGGAAAAAACAACAAAAGTTCAAGAACAAACTAAACAGAAAATTAATTTTTAACAATGCTACAAAACATGGGTAAATAAAACTAAGGGTGAATGTCCCCCCCCCCCCAAAAAAAAGGAAGCGATCACACCCCCACCACCAAAAAAAAATCATTGGCATATATATATATATATATATATATAAATATATATATATATATATATATATATATATATGTGTGTGTGTGTGTGTGTGTGTCTTGCAAAAAATAAATAAATAAATAAATAAACTAAAAAGCCTATTAGAGTACTTTTGTAAAAGAGCTGTTCTGACTTACATTTCACACTATATACATGTACTCCCCCCCCCCGAATACTGCATATAATGTTATCTAATTGATATAGTTGTATCAATTAGACCGTTGATTAAATTATTAATTACAACGTTAAACCTTTTGGCACATGAATTTTCACATTTTTTCTTAAATTCCAATAATTTAAATCGGCTGTTCTGTCCCTTTAATAACATCTTTTTTTTTTTTTTCGGGATTATCCGCAATTAAATTAAGAAAAATAAATTTAAAACTTACATTTGCAGCATTTTCATCAGTGATTTCTTTTACTCTGTAAGTTAAATTTTCGTTTTGATCGTTTGTAATATTAATATTCGAATAAGTAAAGCCGGATGGTAAGCTATCCATGGTTTAAAACTTCAAAAGACACAAGACATTTTTAAAAAGAAAGCAAAAAAAAAAAAAAATCATGAAAAAGTAGTGGCGCCATCTATCGAGCATGGAAGAAACCAAGCCATAGCGTGGATTACAGAATTACCGCTTGGGATCGGTCGATATGCGGTAATTACAAGCTGTGGGTATTAGATGGAACAGATGCATCCCTCCGTCATATGCTGAGACTAGCACCGGAAACAAACAGACCGAGCGACGTTCCTTTAGTAGTCACGATATGTTTTCTCGAAGAGAGATGCTTATTTCGAGATACGCCTTGCTATGGGTTAATGGAAAATTTCAATTGCGTCTGCTTTTCAATCAGTAGTTGTGGCATATTGGGGATAAATGAAGCCTTTTGAGCGAGTTGAGTCATTACGTACAGGTTATATGTATTAAGCTGATACTTAGTACAACTTTCTAAATGCTGACATTGCTTTTGAAAAGCACCGTAGAGTCGCCAAGTTTTAGAAAGTAACAATCTAAAAATTGAAAAACTTTGTTATGTGATAATGGTGTCACGAAATAAATAAATTTCTATAATTTACTGTTAAACTATAATGCTAAACAATATTGCTCCACAACAATTTGTAATTGAACTTCGCTTCCCAATAATGAGCAGTCAAATTATGGTATCGTACAATATTGTTCTGCAATTATTTTGCTGTTAAATAATGGAGTCGAACAACATTGTTATACAAAAATTTGTCGCCAAATATGGATGTCTTCCCCTTCAAAAAAAAAAGAATAATTCAATGTTGTTATCGTCATGGGCTTGCTGCACTTTTCAACGATGTTCTGATTGTTTAAAAATGAAATTGTGCTTTAGTGTTCACTGGTCGATCAACCCCGATTCCCTTCAACAGGAAATAAAAGCTAGTCATATTTCCAAAGCGTGAGACATTAAAATAGCACTTAAGATAAAAGATTGAACTATAGTCTAAAAATAATTTCTTTTTATTGATTTATCAATGCATTACTTTCCCAGTCGCATCATTCCCAATCGCTCCCATGAAGTACACAATGGAAATCGAACTCATTCAATGAATCCTAATTACTGTGATTGCTACTGACGAAGGTTTTTTTCAATCCTGGTGCGGCCTTACAATATGCTCAGAACCCCCGTATACACAGCCCTTTCCTAACGTATCTAAATGTTCCTATAAATAGTAATTCTCGCCATCAGGAAAAAAAGTAATTTTTTGAAAAACGTGGAAGACATTAAAATAACACTTGAAATAAAATACTAAACTATCCTCTAAAAATAATTTTTCTTGTCGATCTATTAAAGAATGACAGATATCACGTCACGATCCTGTCGCATCGTTCCCAAACACTCCCATGAAGAACGTCATTGGAAATCGAGCTCATTCACAGAATCCTAAATGCTGTGATTGCCAGTGGCGAAGGTCTTTTCAATCCTGGTGTCTGTCCTACAATATCCTCCCGCATCTACGCCTGCAGAGCAATTGGATATTGACGTAGTGTAGGACGGTGAGGGGATTGTTGGGATTTTGCCGTCGTCTGCATGCTCGATTTCCTCCAACAGATTTCGTCGATTTAACGTATTAAACGATCGTTATGCAGAAATGGGATGGTTCCGTCTGAAAGCTGATCCCAAGCGATGTTTGCGTAAACTTTTATGGAATTATACGAAGAGCTGCAACATAACAAAGAGCTCTTCAGTAAAGTTATTCTTACAAAATTGATTAAATTTTAATTGGTGAGTATTGCCTACAGATTAAGTCAAACAATTACTGAGTCATTTTGTGCTTCTAAGCATTTTAGAAACGTGAAAGTTTCATAAAAAGTCGATACTAAATTTTGAAATTCAGGTAAAAATGTACTTAAATAAATAACAATGGGTAGATGGATCATGTTACTTTGAAATATCTTAATAAGCATTTGAAAAGTAATATTTTCCAGAAAGATAATGTTATATTCAGTTGCTTTTTCTTTACATAAAATAAATTGTAAAAAAGATAAATAAAACAACTTTCAGTGAACTGTTGAAAACCCACACTCAAATTAGTGAATGAAAAAAAAAAAAAAAAAGAAAGAAAATATGTTGTCAAAGATCATAATATATTTTGCACAATGGAGCCTTTTGAAGCAACACTTCTGGCTTGACATCTTTGGAAATAATTTCTATAAGTTTTGCTGCATTGATAAATCTGGAACCTTTTGCCACCGTTTAGTACTATAAACTTTTTATTATTATCGCTTTAATTTTTTGCTTCTTCTCAGACTGTAATTTCAATATGAGAAGGTCCAGTGCTTGAAACATGTGCACTATGCGACAGTTAAAGTCACTTTTATTTTCCAAATACCACAAGGTAAAATAATATATAGTCCGACTCACTATTGTTGGCGTTTGTTTACGAACGGAGCCAGTTCAAAATGGATTGAAAATAACGTATAACTAGAGTGGCTAAAATCAAGCATTGTCGAAACAAGTTTTTTTACGTGAAGCATCGTTGCTTGTTTGCAATTTTATAAGCGACGTGTGAATAAAATACTCAATTTATGTAGTTTACCGAATGCCAACAACAGTGAAATAGACTATTTGAGTATTGTTAAAAATTCTTGAAAATTTCCATAAGGCAAAAGATAAGAGATTAAACAAAATATCTGGACATATTTTGTGTGAGAAATTTATTACTTTGATACATTATTTTTCTTTTTGAGTGAATATGGTGTTAAAAACAAGGTGAATCTTAAACTATTAACAAAATGTCTTTACATTTCGAAAGCAAGACAATATTCAAGCTTACATATCATAAAAATAAAATGTAGGGGAAGATGCTGTACCCACGGACGAAATTTACTTCTCAGGAATAGATAATTGATCAGAAAATTTTCTGGCAGAATTTACAACTTCTCATCTAATTTGGCAATTTTTGTCAGGTGAAAATCTCAAAGCTTTCAACTTCAAAATTTTTTTTCTTAAAAACCATCTTTTTGAACGTATGTACAACACCCCGTTCACCCCGCGAACGGGTGCCTTTGTACCCATGGACATGCAAAAAAATAATATGTAAATAGATCTGAGGAACTCAATTATACTCAATACATTTTCATAAGCCATTTTATATTGAAATACTTCAAATATCCATTGAAAATAACATTAAATAAAATATCCAACAGAAATTAAACTTTGAAAAAAAAATTGAAGGTTTTTCCCTCTTTTTTAATTTTCCTTAATTTTTAACATCAGTGAACTTTTTTAAAAAGTTATTACTCTTAAGAGAGTTAATGACATTATGAATAATTAATATTTTTTAAACAAAAAAATAACTAGATTCATGATATTATGGCTCTCTATGTACCTACATAATAGTCTCAATTTATAAGCAAATTGAAACCTCTAACCAAAACTAACCCATTCCAAAAAAACTCAGTTTAGATTAAACCAACAAAAATCTATAAAAGTCGACTTCAAATGAAAACAGGTGGGATTGACGGTCTGTAGATCCTACAAGAGGTGGAGAATACTTCAGGCACTAGTTCAAATCCATCATCATTGTTGAAAGCAAATTTCGGACGTTGATTACAAAGCACTATTCTGAGGTACTTCACATTGTAAGAAGACTCAAGTGTGACCCAAGGAGACTAAAAATTGACGTCCCTGGGTACATATGGTTATGTGTCCTTGGGTACAAAGGTACGCCATTTTGGTTTTGCAAGCCAGTCACATCGACAGGACCACAATTTTACAACATTAAAAATCAGAAACAAAACCTTCAAAATATAGGGAATCATGATACCTACAACAAAAATGAATAATACAATCCATGACGGACGAAATAAAAAGAAAGTGCTCATGTTTTTTTTACTTAGATCTTACTAAAACCGAAAAAATGTGATAGAATCTTAAATGTTTGTTTGATGGCGTTGAAACTTCCTGGGGTAGTGGAGAAGGCTGTGACACACACGTTGAACCCCAATTAGGATCTCTCCCGGAATTTCCCGACCAATGTCCGTTACTGATTTACTAATAAAAGTTTTCTTCATAAGCCTTTTTGAGCGCTTCTACTACAACACAAGAACGAAATATGACATAGCTATATACAATATAAATTTGCCCATAAGACAGAAAAAAAAATTACTAGCAATCACTAAAAACAGCAAAACTCTTTCAAATCAGGCAGGGCCTACTTTCGATTCTTCTTGCTATGGTCCTGATTTGCAATGGAGAGATTCACTTGTAACGCATTTTTCCTTTGCTTCAATTTTTTGAGAAAATATTTTTTAATATGCTACCAATGCGGATTTTATTTTTATTTATGTATCTATATAGATATATACGCGTGTGTGGTGCGTGTGCATTAGATGTGAGAAAAAGAAATATCGCGACTGCGGGAACTTAGCATTCCAAAGAGCAGAATGAAGAGTGGTCGGAGTCGAATGCAAGAGCCCCCAGAATGTCGAAACCGTTGAGAAGGAATTTGTAATCTTGCCCGGAATCGGAAAGCAGGATTTTATGTAGCTGTTCGATTTTCAATTTCTTCGGATTGTATGCATACAGAATTTTTCATACCTTCCAAAGATATGCATGGGAATGGATAGATATTCCTCCAATTTTTGACGGAAAGAAAATGTGCAGGAGGTTTTATAGTTTTCCTATTCAAAGTACCTTTTTGTTTTCGGAGTATGTAGCGCACAATATTTGACTTCTATTTGCCGGGAAAAGGTCAAAAGAATCTTCGGGAAGTTAAAAAATATTCCCTGTTTTCGGCTTTGTTATCTATATTTAAAACGTTTGCTTTCTAAAAAGTGTTTTTTTTTTGGATATTGGTATAGTTAAATTTTTCAGGTAGTAGCTTTGAACTTTATTTGCACAATGCATCTTTCTTTTTTCTTTATTTCATTTTATACATTTATTTATTTTTTTTGATTACCATGAGATAAAATCTCTTAAGTAATGTAGTCAGTATTATTTACTAAAATATTACACACATAATGCGTACAGTAACAATTTTGAACTATAAATGCACCCAAACCTGTTTTTATGCAATTTTTTTTTTTTTTTTTTTTGGTGCGAATATTTTTTTTTTCTTTTGTGTTCGGTACATTAAAATTTCAGTCAGATTGGGGTTTAATTGACAAAATTATTTTAAAAACTGAGTGCGAGGTAGTAACTTCAAGTGACGACATAGGCACCCCGATGGGAAGTCACTGTGACCGCCCAAAATTTCCCTACTCTGGACATTTTGTCCGACTACTTGGCAAAAATTATGATCACTTGGTTTATTTTGATTTCGTTAAAAGATTATTTTGTAAGCTTTTTGGATGATTTTTTATGTGAGACTTCTTTTATGCGGTCCCTATCCACCGCATAAAAATATATATATTTCAACTGCGTTGTGAAAACAACTTTTTAAAGTTATTCGTGAAGTTTCGAACATTTTTTTTCTTTTTCGATTTTTATGCAGTCCCTACACTGTAAAAAAAATCCGTAAAATTTACAGAAAAAAACTGTCAGCCAAGACGCCTGTTTTCTTCCGTTTGTTTTACAGAAATCTTCCGTATTTTTATTATTTATTCAAGCTGATTTATTACTTATGAAGATTAAAAAATGAAACTATACTTTCATAAATCCATTTCAATATTTACTATACTACTACGAAATACATGTATACAAAGGTAAATTTCCGAATATGCCTCTGTAACAGATGACAAAAAAACATAATAATAAAATATTGATTGGGGTGCAATGAAATGGAAGTTGCAAACGATTTAAGACTTACTCGCTTTAAATAAATATAAGATCAAAAACTCGAGCACGAGAACCAAAATCCAAACACGCGGGCGAAATTTCGAAGATTCGAAGAAAAACAAAGTATAACCGGTTACAGATTCAAAAAAACAGAGAAATCCTGTATTTTATTACGAACAGTTTTTTTCTGTAAAAAATACGGATAACTTCTTCAAAATTTACAGTTTTTTTTTACAGTGTATCTACCGCATAAAAACAGGGTTAGGATGTATAAGAAATGTTTTTATCTCCTTAAACTTTTAGATATTTTCAATAAAACATAAAATCTTCCTAAAACCTCTTACGTCTCATAAAGGAAAGGTCTTGAACGCACAAGAGGGCGGTGGTTTCCCTGTGCGTGAAGTTAAATCTTAATATATTCCCGATCACACATCGAGTTAAAACAATGCAACACTTTGTATTCATTTGGCTCCGGTTCAACAAGAATATGTAACGTTCTTGTTCATTCCTCGTTGAAAACCTCAATAAAATGAGGTATAAAAATTTAATTACAATCAACTGTTTCAAATGATAGCATGATTTCATGCACGCGCGCGCACTTGCTTCAATAAACATTGAATCTTTGTTCAATATTGTTTTGAATGGTAAAAACGTAAGGATGACGGTAATTAAAAATTTTCGGGAGCAAAACGCATTCACACAATGCAAAATAAATAAATAAATAAATAAATAAATAAATAAATGAATGAATAATACTGATCGCGGAGAAGCATGTTCGCTGAAATCCATAAACGAGCTTCAAGATTAAAATAATTTAATTTTTCACGCTATGAGATACTTCAATCTCGATTTTAAACATGCATCATCATTATAATAATATATTCGTCTAAAAATATTTAAAAAAAAAAAAAAAAAACTTATAGCCATGGATGAACTTTTAATTTTACTAGGCATACAACTCCACAGAAAGTCAAAATTTAAAATAATTCAACTTTAGAAGAACTACAATTGAACTTCAAACAACATGCTTTCGTAAGCTTTCTCTTGAAAAAGTTTCCGCACCTCGAAATGCGAGTTTAAAAAACGCTAAATTTATAACTGTTGCCAAACACGAAGTAATACTTAAGATGAAAAATAGATTAATTTTTCTCCAACGCTGTCAGTGTCATGATCTGATTGGCTTGCACGTCACTCCCTTCTGCTGCAGCACTCTCTATTCTCTTCGGTTTTTGTTGTCATCTAACGTCCCTGTATTGGATATCGAAATTACAACTGACGCGGAAAAAAAAAGAAAGAAAGAAAATAGGAAATAAAAAAGAAAAAAATGCGAATAATACGCTAGTTTATTTAGGGAAGTAACGAAACGATTTTAATAAAAGAAAGAAAAGATCGGAAAAAAAAAACTGCAAAAGGTGAGTGGCTGGGCTCCAAATCATTAATCTCGAAAAGTAATAGCATCTACTTTTTCTTCTCTATCCTTAGGGACGTGAAGCTTCGACTGCAATTCATTTGCCATTTCCCCCGAGTTCAATATAAGAAAGGAGCTTCTTGGCACCTTTTCCTGATGATTGGTGTTTTTCACCTAGCAATAAACACCTTCTCAATCTCTTCGGGTAGCAATTTGCGTAAAAGTCTCAGAAATATTTGTATCCGTCTTCCACTCTTGCAGCTAATTCGGTATCAAGCCACAAAACAGTTTCGCAGCAATTTATACAATACTAGTGGCACCCGCACGGCTTCGCCCGTAATAGAAAAATTAAAGGTCTTTTGGTTCGCTTGTATATTTACAAATGATGTATGGTGAATTTTCTCGCCAATTGGCTTGTACCGACGTTACAGTTCCACGTTATGATAATTTCGTATCTCGCCAATTGGCTTGTGCCCATGTTACGATTCCACGTTATGATAATTTCGTAATTTATGATAGTTTTTTTTTCTTAAAATTTGAATAAAAAAAGAACCACATCGAATTTTCGAAAAATCGCTTCGAGGTGCACACCCCCATGCTACATACTAACTTTGTGCCAAATTTCATGAAAATCGGCCGAACGGTTTAAGCGCTATGCGCGTCACAGACATCCTACGGACATCCTACAGACATCCTACAGACATCCTCCGGACAGAGAGACTTACTGCTTTATTATTAGTAAAGATGAATAATATTTCATTTAAGTCTGCAAAATCATGATAAGTTAAGGTCGAGTTCCGGGAATAAGGTTTTATTTTTCTTTTGTTTTCAAAAGCTGTGATTAAGTATCTGCAAATTTGTGAATTTAGAATATTATGTTTGAGTTTAAGTGATGGTTTAAACCTATGAGTTATTCATTAAATATTTCGGACAGCATCTGTGTTACAGATTCTGAAACCCTTATTTAGGGATCAGGTGAAGGTTTTTAAAAATTATTTGCGTCAGTCTAACTTTGCTTTCTTTTCCTTATCCTCCACAATGCTAAATTTGTATTTAAAATACAATGTGTGAAAATACGCCTCCAGACAGAGGTGTTAAAAATATCTCTAGATAGAGGAAGCATTTCTATTATTTGTGTTTTCATAAATGAAAATACAAAGAGTGAAAATACATTTGAATATGATTTTGAGGCATATTTCTGATTCTCACCGCGTAAAAATCTTTCTACTACTTCTGCCTTTATAAATGAGGTACTTTTGTCTTTTGTTATATAATTCCTTCAACGCGATGAATGAAAACTTCTTATTTACTCTGAAATATTTGCATAGTTTTGTACAGTATTACGGTGCGTTAAATCTTTTATGTATATTTTGCCCATATTATTCAATGTTACTAAACATATCGAAATTCTCAATGGCAACATAAAATTGAAGATAAAATATCAAGTCAATGTCATGAAACTAAATATTACAAATACTTTCCGAATGTTTTTAAAGTCACTTATGTGACTTCTGAAGAATGCATTTTTACACAGCTATACTCATACATTGGTATTTTAGAAATTATTGCAATACGGTACATTTTCTAAAAATTCATTTACATTTACTGCAATGTTTTATTTCTTGCTTTATTTTATTGATTTTCTACAGATAAATAAGCAACTGAGTTTCAGAAATATATTTTTGGATAGTAATTAATCTTTATATGATGATAATGATTAATAGTGATTAATCATAGCGATTAAATTTATAGTGATTCTTCACACTTAGAAATTCCAGCAAAAGTTTGTAAAATTAAAATAGCTTAAATATTTTTTCTGAAAAAATACTGAAGCTCGAAAATATTAAGCTTGAAAAAAATATTTAAACTCTTAATATCAAGTCCCTGAGTCGTATCCAAGCAGACATCATCAAAACAAATTTAACATTCATATAACAGCGTCCGTAAAAATAACTCCAACTGTTAATTAAAAAGAGACTTTTTTTACTAAGTTTCTAGAGTCATTTAGGTTAGATATTAAATTTACACTTTGTTGTTTATCAAAACATGTTGGTCTTTGTATGCTGTTTCTTCTAATTAGACTTCAAAAAAGCGCAAATTTTAATAATGAAGTTTAATGAAAAAAAGGGGGAAACCGAGTTTATACTAAGTGTCATAACACGATACAAGTTGCCCTGTTGTGGTAAATAATTTTTTTTTCTCGGACGGAAATACGAGATAAAGTAACTTGAGAATTAAAAATGAAAAAAAAAAAAAGTGAAAAGGCTAATCCTTTGCTATACTGGATCGCAAATCAGATAAACTATATGTCTTTAAAACGTGGGGAAAATGTTAAAGATTTACCTCATTTTATTGGAAATTCTATGAGTTCATTTCAGTTGTTTAAAAGAATTCACAGTTAGAAAAAGCTATCATTAAATTTTGATTTCAAAAATCTCTCTTATGTCTTAAAAATGCATATTTTGCAAGAATATATATATATATATATATATATATATATATATATAGAGAGAGAGAGAGAGAGACTGTCCCCTTTCTCAATTATCTAAAAAAATTAATCAATAGAAAAATGTTTGAAATGCTATTAAAAAAAGGAAACACTTAAAAAATTAATTAATGTACATGCTTTTTAAACAAAAGTATTTGAAACAATTTGGAACACGTTTTAGTTAACGTGTACAACTAGTAAATCGATTGCACCTTAAAAGTTCAGTTAAAAGTAAAAGTTCAATTGCATTAGAAGCATTTCGATTTTTACTTTAGAAAAATTAACCCCCTTTTGTACGCTATTTCACTGTTTTGTCACAACATTACCACCAAAATAGTCTTTTGCATTGTTTCTAGAATGTGTGTGAGCTAAAAAAAAAAAGTTAATTAGGACAGAAATTTTTTACTAATTACTTTTCGAGATCTTGCCTGTTTCTTTCTTCATATTTCTACAAAACATATCGGGTGAAAAAAAAGTGGGGTGGGGAAGGAGAAACGAATTCCAGAGAGTCAAATTTAAAAGTACTTGATCTGGAATTTAAAAAAAATGAATAAAGCAAACCTGAGGGGAAATGAAGAATGTGACGTATTTCGCATTTTGCATCATGGAATTTTCAAGTTAAACTTTCACTTGACCTTCCCTATGGAAAAATCCAAAAGAATGCAGACTTGTAAAGAAAAAAAACCAGAACAAAAAGCGAGTCCTATTAAAAAGCTCTTTAAGAAGAAAGAAGTTAATTGTTTTCTAAGCGACGACTATACCAACGACAACAAAAACAATCATAGCGTAAAGTGAATTAACCTGGGACAAAATTTTAAAATATGGTCTCTGCGCTCTGCATTTCTTGCAAATAATGATTAAAAAAATGTATTTTTTTACAACTTCTTTTTTATAGTTAAACGCAATTTGCTTGGAGTAACAATTAGTATAAATACGAAGAAAGAAATCCGAAATTCTTTTTTCCCCCTTGCCTTTCAAAATGAAGGAATACCAAGAGAAAGTATTTTCTTCCTAGCAGAGAAATAAAAGGGAAATGCGTCACGGAGTATTTTTTAACACAGCGAGTCAATTGAATTTTTTTTTTTAAACTCAAGAACAAATGCTATATGAGGTAGAAACTTCTCAAATATATGCACTTTTTTAAACACATTTTTTAACTTCGTTTGAAAAAGTATTCGATTATTAAATGCATGATTTCTTGTTAAATTATTACTTGGAGTTTGAGCATGCGCTTAAATTTAAACAAGAGGAATAAAAGATGTGTAACGGTGAATATAATTTCCTATAAATTTGAAAAGCGAAGTTGTATAAATATGAGAGGGCGGGGGGAGTATTATGGAGTATACCTTTATATGAGAGTATGAATGTACCATGTTTATGAGGGTATACAATTTACATTTCAATGAAGATTTTAACTGTTTTTTTTTTTTACAAAAATGAAATGTCATTTAAAAAAATGACTATTATTTAAAAGTATATATTTTTGATTAAAAAAAAAAGAAAATTTAATACAAAATGTCGAATGAAGGGTAATATGGAATAGTCTGGTTATGTGGAATACGTAGTTTAAACCATTGGGAAACAATTCGAACGTTTTGCTTCCTTCGTTGTTATAGAGCAGTGGTTTCCAACCTGAGGACAATTCCTCAAAGTGGCAATTTGGCTCCCCAAGTGTGCGATAATTTCTTCAGGGGTGACAGACTGCGATGAATATTTAAAAGATAAACTAATAATGATAAAAAGCCAGGGAATATCAAATTTGAAAATGTATACGAAATCGATAGTTCAGAGTTCAAACAAGGGCTCACAAGTCAAAAAAGAAACAAGTTGAAGTTTAGGAGCTTCTTTTCAGACCTTGGTTGAACCGTAAGGAAATACTTCATGATTTTTGGTATGTTTATACATTTTCAAATTGTTATTGTTATTATTTTTTTAATTTTAAGTGCCAGTGTTTTGAATCTTTCCCGATTCCAATTAAAAACAGTTATAAATTTCCGACACTTTACTGCTTATTTTCGTGTAACGTTTCGGGATTTCAATGGTTCTTATCCCTTCCTGGAAAAATCAAGTTTCTCTGTCAAAAAGTTTCCTGAATTGCCACATGTTGCACGAACGCAGACTTCTGACTGTTGTGAAAAATATTTTTAGCTCCCAGTTTAAAGATTAACTGAGCGTATTTATAAAGTGTATCGGCTTCAGTTCGATTACGGCCTGTCCAGACTGTTTAAGCTACCAAAGGGAGCGAATTAGTCCATGGACTACGAAGCTCTGCAAGAATTGCAGGAGAGTAAAATTATTGGTACTTTCTTGCAGTTCTGTCTTAGCTTTGGCCGTATTCCAATACTGAATTTGGATCTTTCTTGATAAATCAGGTAGATGCCAAGCTATTATGTTATACCTACCGAAGTTTTCTCAAAAGTTCCAAAGACACGACTGGCTTCAAACGGGAAGATTTCTGAATTTTTTCAGGAGGTTTCCAGGATAATTTCAGGAGGGTTACTGAATTTTAGCAGATAATATTCCTTGCTTTTTCAAGATATGTTACTGGCAAAAATTGGGCACATCAGCTGCCCATTATTTTCTGGGAACGTTTTTGAATCGTTTTTAAAGTGAAGAGGGAAAAAAAATCATAGAAAATGTTTATAGCAGAAAGAGAGAGAAAAAAAAAAAAAGCATAAAAAGGGTATTTTCATGAACTTATTTTCGTATGAGTACACAAAATTATTTACTTCAGATTAGAATTAGGCATTTATACATTTTTAATAATATCGATGTCCAATAGCGCCAACTTATGGTATTTTCAAGGAAGAAAGGAGGAGTGGGCTATAGGTGTCAGTCAACCTCTAGAGAGGAGGAAGGGGGGGGGGGGTGATGGACTCAAAAAGGTTGTGAACCACTGTTGTAGAGCTTGTGGTTTATTCTATATTTCATTATCTCTCGGTTGCCAGTTTCTCCTTTTCTTTTTCTTTAAATGTGGGGAGCTAGTTATAGAAGATCCAGCTTGCCTAACCTCTGTTTAATTTCTATTATTTTGAAGATGGCGATGCATGGGTAGGACAATATTTGCTGACTTAAGCGAAAGATGACCACAACAGGTCTCTTGGAACATCAGAGATACGCAGTGGCGTACCCAGGGGGTGGGCTGATAGGGCTACAGCCCCCCCCCCGAAATTTTCAAAATTAATTATAAAAATTATAATAAAGAACAAGTTTTTTTTATGATGTATTTTTGAAATCTTACATTCGTATTGATATCAGAAAAGCGATACATGAACTTTTCTTAGCTACAGTTCATAAGTATCCCCCCCCCAGCTCAAACACTTTCGAGCTCAGCCCCCCCCCGAACTGATTTGTCTGCGTACGCCGCTCAGATACGTGACATATTATGAAATACCTAGCATTCCATTATAATCGCCAAACCATCTTGAAAATGAACCTTTACTTTAAACTGATGGACAAAACCATGTCAGCTAAAAAATGACTGCAATATAACAAACTACAATGCCTTCGGTGTATACTGTGCTATAGTGCCTAGAAAGAGTAGTGTGCCGATCGACGTAGAAAAAGTGAGGTCAGATCTAAGGAAAACCCAGATGGCGCTGCGCTCGAGGAATGCTCCTCAATCAGACTCGTTTTAAATCAGCGATTGCATGCTCATTTCGCAGTTGAAAAGCCATGTTTTTTGGATTGAACTTATTTCTGCGCAAAAGACAAATTCTGTAATAAGTGCTATTTGTTACATGGGTGTTCATTTATTTTTTGAAGAACATAAAATTACCTTATGCTAATTTATCTTCAATGAAAATAATAGACTATAAGGGGGCATTCATTACGTCATCATAAAATACGTAAGGGTGCCGAGGGGGAAGGGGGGTTGGAAAAGCCTAGCCTCTACGTACCTTTGGGGGGGGGGGTCAAACTCATTCTTACGTAATATTTTCCAAGTCGGTATTTCACATTAGAAATTGCGCGGTCAACAAGTGATTTGGCAGAGATTATGTTCCATTTGCGTATGGAAGGTAAGAAACGTGTTAGGATAAGATGTTTTTTTAATTGTTTTACAAAGAATGAATAGTGTAAAATATAATAAAGGAATCGCATTATGTATGGCATGCTTTATTTTTAATTAATATTACATAAAAAAAAATTGTCTTTAGAACCTGTCAGCAAACGGTTTTGTTGTCGATAATTATCGAAATAGAAGTGTTTTTGATTCTGACGTTATCATTGTCAAAAAAAAAAAGTATTTATGTATTTTTATCTTTTATCTCAGATGTAAAATAGCGAAAGAAATGTATCCTTAAAAACTGAAAACAAATGGGGAACCTCCTCGTCCCTCTCCTTTGTCTAACATTGCTTATGATAGCTTTAAAATGTTCTTTTAAGAGGAAGCGCAGCTTCTGAATCTCCCTACCCTTAATCAGGAAACAACATTACAGTGTTACAATTAAAAAATCTAAATAAGTAGCGATCAAAAGAACATTGTGATGCATGTTTTTGGACGCAAAAAAATATTTTCCCGTTGTCGATATATATGATTTTAAAGCCTATGGGAATTTTAAGAAAAGCGAGTCTCGTTGTTCCACACTGTAAAAACGATTCAGAAACGTTCCTGGAAAATAATAGGCAGCTGATGTGCCCAATTTCTGCCAGTAACATATCTCGCAAAAACCAGGAACGTTTTCCGATAAAATTCAGTAACCTTCCTGAAAAATCCAGAAATCTTCTCGCTTAAAGTAAGTCGGGTCTCTGGAGCTTCAGAGTAGTCTTTGGTTATTGATACTATCACAGTTGTAAAAGCATTATCGCAAAAATGGCCAAAGCTAAGCAAGAATTGCAACTATTTAGCATCTCGCTTGATTGCAATTCTTGCAAAGCAACATAGTCCATACTTATTTGCTCCCTTTGGGAGTTTAATCAGCATGGACGAGCCGTAATCGAATAGAAGCCGATGCACCTTATAAATACTCTTAGTTAATATTTAAACTGGGAGCTAAAAATATTTTTTTCAACAGAGAGAAGTCTGCATTTGGACAACTTGTAGCAATTCAGGAAACTTTTTGACAATGATACTTGATATTTCCTGGAAGTGGATAAAAACCATTGAAATCCCGAAGCGTTACACGGAAATACTCAGGAACGTTTCGGATTTTTTTTACAGTGCAAATTTAGCGAGTTTCGATGGGGACAGACATCTTTCTCACGCTCTGTAGATGTGGATGTCCTGCCACATGCAGACGAGGAAATCGTCTGTGAGAAATTAGTACCTTCAATCCCTCGCCAAGTGTTTAAATTTGCCACTTTTCTTAAAATTTCAGGAGACTTAAATACCTTTTATCTCGATAACGGGGGACGATAACAAAAATAATTATCAATTTCGTACAGGATTTTAAAAGGCCGAAATTAATTTTTTTTTTAAATATAACTTACGTGCTCGTTGATTCCGTTTGTCCGAAAGTCGAATGGTCGGTCACTAACAGTTACCAGGTGTAGTGTTGCTGGAGATTTCCAACCTATTCTCCGGACTTATAAACTGTAGAGGTGGTGCTACCATATATCGCGTCCAAGTCGGCTTCTTTCTCATTTAGGGGCCTCATTGACTCAGGAGTCGCTCCTTTCTGCTTTAAACTCATACTGGCTACATGAATGGGGCTTGAGTCTCCCAAGTGGCATTAAAAACAACAATAAACTGCGCCCAAAGCCATCTCGATTGATAATATATTTGCCTTAAAATATAAGTATCAAATTTTCAGTCAATTGTGTAAAATTTTGTTTCGAAAACATCCTTGTCTTTGTGTCTACTTCAATAATGATCTTTTTATCATTAATATTATTTTCCACATAATTTTCATTACATACAAAAACTACAATATTTGCAGATTTTTTAAATTTCATACAAACCCAATATTCGTTAGCAAATTAATATGAACAATTTCATTTATAATAGATTTATACGTGGTTATTTCAGTTTCATGTGCGGAAAGATCAAGTTATATTTTTTTCAAACAGGGAACATTTTTCTTAACTGCATAATTCCTGATGGACCTTTTCTTTGGTATTTTTTTAGTAAAGTATGTTGGCAGACTTGGGAAAATTGTAGGAATTGCCTCATCTTTCAAAAAAGTTTTTCCCTGAATAATCAAAACTTCCTCACCATTTATAATATGCTTAAAATGCGTTTCAATAAAATGTTTTTCGAAATGCAGAGCACAAATTGAGCAATATTTATCAAAAACTTTAGCTAACCTGGGAATTAACGAGTTTCACTTTAGTTTTTCTTCATCTGCTGGAGCTTTAAAAAGCGTAACTTTTTCCTCGCATGTTTTGTACCCACTTTTGCACCCTGGTACTAAACAAGATGAAGCTTTATTTCTTATAATGTTCAACTTTGATGCCTCCATTAAAAGCCTTAAACGCTGTTTCATGAAATATTCACGAAATAAAGGTAAAAAAGAGAAACGCGGAACTAAATTGTAACAAAATCCCGCGTCTACTAATGTAAACATCGCGAAATTGAACGTACACCTCGACCGCACTGCCATCTAGCGGTTTTCATAATATTTGTCTTCAAGAATCGTGGGGAAAAATGCGCCGGTCGGCACACTACTCTTTCTAGGCACTATAACTGTGCTAAATATCAATGTGCAAGTTTCATGTGTACTATTAAAATAAAATGCTTGAAAACTTACCTGCATAAACTTTTGAAATTTACAAAAAACATTTCGCCCTTTGCAAGAAATACAACAGCAACTTGCGGTCAACTCTCACTTCAATGTATCATGGATGTCTTTTATGCGTATAGTTGATATTTCTACTTGATAGCGGCTCCAACAGAACTTAAACCTCGATTCCATATTTCCGGACTTTCCATTCGACCAACTCTCATTTACTCATTCCATAGGAGACAATATGTTTTTATAATAATCAGCAAGAGGTTGAAATTTTGCGATACACGCGTTTCCAGATTTCTAGAAAAAAAATTTCATTGCTAAAAAAATCAATCAATTGAAAACATTACGAGTATATTTGCTGCTATAATTAAAGCTAAAATGAAAAACTTTCTAAACTCAAAATTATCATTAAAAACATAATTCGAGTATTTTTTTTTTTTTTTTTTGCCAAACTCATTCCTTTTTACATTTATATTCAGGGATGAGAAGGGGTACAGCTGTAAAAAGAAATCTGAAAACTTCTAACATGAAATATGTAGTGAAAGCATTTTTAAATATGTTTCGCGATAAACTATTGCAATCTGTATTAGTTTTGTTTTCTCAGTAAATACTATCAAAAAAAAATATCGTTCACTCTCGAGGGTTCTTCAACCGTTTGACAATTTCGTCATTTACAGTAATTCCTTCCGCTCTGGATCAGAAACTCATGCGCTAAATCTCACGAAATTTTCGTCAATTTTATAAAAAGCTCACCGAGTCTAACAAAAAGTATGGTTGCAAAATATTTCAGAATCACTTTTATGAGTGTATTGTAAGCATGCATAGGAGTAAATGGTTAATGAAATAGGACGATAATTCTTGCATTCTACTTTGCCAGCGTCTCTAATATAATAACTTTTAAAATACGAAATATGATAGATTTTATTCCATATGGCTGGTAGTTTGCCTATATTCCAGTATAAAGTGAAAACTTGTTGTTGTTGTTGTTGTTGTCGTGTCCAAAGAAGTGCAGAGTGCGAAAGGTTTAAATGGCTCCAAAAGTCTTAAAAACAAGATGCGCTAATTCTGGAGCCCGATGACTGTAAAGGATTTCATGTGGTGGTGCTCCAAGTTGGAGGAGGGAGCGAATAATGGCCTGGCAATTAAAGACATGGTCTGGGGTTAGTTTTGAATAGGGACAGTGCTTGCAGATGGGATAGGATTTAATATTATTCGGTAGAATCTTCATGCCCTTGAAATGTCTAGTACGTAGCCTAGCTATTGTAGAAGAGAGGTTTCTTGGGCAGTGGAGGTCAGGGATTGTTGCCTTGCTGAAAAGCTGATTATAGATCCTTCGCCTGGCTACAGCATTAACGTCTTTGAAGGTGGCTGTTAGTGGTTGGTCTTGGTCACGTGCCTCCTTTGCAAGGGCATCTGCACACTCATTTCCCTCGATTCCGACATGAGCTGGGATCCACTGGAGAATGCAGGTCGTCTTGAGTGAGTGGAGAAAAAAATTAATTTCTTGTGTCAGTCTTGTCATACCGTTACGTATGGCTTCAAGTGCTGATTTTGAGTCGGAAAAAATCACGATTTCTTCTATTTGGTCTTCAGGAGTAGGGGAAGAAAGACAATGAGCAAGAGCCTCTTTAATAGCAACAAGTAGTGAAAACTTGTAGAAGAGTATTAAGCATGGTATTTTCATCGAAGTGTTTGATCCTGTAGCCAAAAATGTGGTCATTTCTGGAAGATTTGTTAAGGTGAAAACTATAAATTAGCTGTCTAACTTTTCCTCTGTTACCTCAGCAGAAAAATCGTATTAGCTGCTCATAAGTTCTTCTTTTTCTATCAGCTCTGGGAAAAGTCAATTTGCGTAACTTGCTGAGTAGTTTGCTTGCATCTTAGTATGTTTTGGCAGGGAGTTCAGCATGGAATAAAATTTTGAAGGAAGGCTTACATTGTTCAGTGTTTCGATCATTGAGAATGCTAATTTTCGTGTGCCGGTGGTCCTTGCTAGGATCGATTCGGTTGCAGAATCTGCTCACTTCTCCAGCTTACATGCTGCAATATCCTCTTCAATTTTATTATTGATAACAATGAATACATTTCTGTTTTTACCGCTGTTCCTGTAGATTATGTCTTTCCTGAATCATGGCATTAATGGGATTTTTACATTAAAGCACCCAACTGCCTTTTCTCTTTCTCATGGGTTATAGCTTTGCTGCTCTTCGGACGTAGGTGAATTCTTAGACAAGTTTGTTTTTGATAGCTGGCATTCGGACGAAAAACATTTCAACGTTTTCGTCGAAGAATCCTCACTTGATTTCTCGGAACTTTTGATCAGGCAATTTGTCTGGTAATGACGGCAAATTTAACCACGACAAGGCGAAAGTGTACAAACTCAACTGCAATGATATCGAGTGCAGTGCCCACGCCTTTAGTTATTAAGTTGTATTAAAACCTGTATTTAATGTAGGCAGGTACAAATTGGCAGCAGCTCTGCATATTAAAATAACACAAAATGATGTTACTTATCTTTTCTCACTTGGTCCTTCCAGTTTTTGCTTTCTGAGCTCTAAATGAGCCCAGACTTGACACTACGGGTTAGATTTTGCCTTACTGTTCCAACTTCTAATGATAACTACTGGGCAGTGCATTCTCACCCGTCATGCTTCTTTCCCTTTGGATATTTTTCCACAGGAATATTTATCCAAAGGATTTCAGGATTTCATCGACTTACTCTAAGTATCTATCAAAGTCAAACATTGATCATTTGGCCATTCCATATTTACGACAGGTAACTCAACGTAAGTTTAAAATGTTTCACTCGTAGAACCGGTTATATTGAGCGTGCTGTGCTAAAAAGTTTCTTTATGTGTTAAAAAAAAAAACGATTTTATCGGCACGTTCCATTTGCATTCGTAGCCTTTCACGAATGCTTTGTGTTATTATGTTCAGACTCCAGACTGAGTCTCATATGTGGTTTTAGTTGCTCTCGATGCAGTATTGCTCAAATTTGAGAGATACCTTGGGAGAAATTACCAAGTGAACTTGAGCATTCGTTAGCTACCTTGCGTTTTGTGAGAAAAACTGACTGCGCTTGGGTCGAAAGTGGATTGATTAAGTTTATGGATGGTGTGTGCGCTTGTGTGTGGTTTAAAGTGAATAGTTTGTTTTCGATATCGCAGTAGTTAAGCATTTTACTAATTTCTTCCCTTTTTTTTCAGGGCCACGGCTGCGGCGTGTTAAGAAAAATAGAAAAGCAGATCAAGAGAAGCGGCCGAGAACAGCTTTCTCTAGTGAACAACTTGCTAAACTGAAACAAGAGTATGCTTCGAACAAATACTTAACGGAACAACGTAGACAATCCCTTTCAGCTGCGCTAAATTTGGCAGAGAGCAAGATAAAAATCTGGTTCCAAAACAGGCGCGCCAAAGAAAAGCGAGCCTCTCCTTTGCAGAACCAGTTAACGCTAGAGTTAATCGCGTCTGGTTTGTACAATCATAGCACGATACCCATTCGTGAAGAAGACGAAAACTCCTCTTAAGTTTGAAGGCAAGTCCAACCTTTACTGTAAAGGTTTTAAAAACTCTCAGAACTATGTGAATACCCACCTCATCACTTCGCACTCAAATAGGGAAGTCATATAATAGGGCCCGGTGCCGAACTTGCATTCAGGAAGTTGGTTTCTGTACAGTTCATGTTAATCCCTTGTGATGGCAGCAATTTCATTCAGATTCTTTCTACACGGTGCATAACCACTCTCCTGTGGTTAATTTTTGAAATTTTTGTGATCTGTAGAACTTTGAAGCTGTTACCAAAAATCTTCCTCGAAGACAAAGACAACATACGATGTTTTATTTAAATCATCTTGAATGTGATATTTCATGGTTAATCTTAATGCAGTTACTATAATTTATTCTTGCAATCTCATTAAGAAGCACACTATATGCCCAAACTATCGGTCACTATGTAGCTGTAGTAGACATTTACTCAACACCATCAAATCATGGATCACCTACGTTACTTTCTTTGTTTTACTATTTATGTTAAAAAGTTCCTTTGCAAAGAAAATTTAGTAGCTTTGTGTTTAAGACGGCATATGAAAAGTGTTTCCCTCTTGTTGGACAAACCTTCCTCTAAGGGGAGTCAGATTGCATAGAAACATGAACTCAACATGTTTGTTTATATTCGTGTACATTATACAAGGCTCGGATGGACTCACACATTTATAAACGCTTTCAATAATCTTGAACTATGACTAAAATGTTTATTTATGATTACATATAATTTTTCCTTGAAAATTATTTGGTAACTCAAACTTTTCTGTATTATTCCTACTATATTTTCCCGCTGTTTTGTTGAATTCAATGTAAATCATTTTTGTTCAGTATTCTTCATGTATTTACAAAAAGATAATAAATTGATATGTTTCAATGATGTCATAAACAAAATATTTTTGTGGGGTCGTATTATCTTATTTCAACTTAGCTAATTACCACTGGTTTAATAGTAAAGCATAAATACATCTAGCAGCGGTAGCAGCCATTTACAGTGGAGTAAGTAGAAATATAACAGCAAAATATAATCAAATTCACAATCAATGATTAAACATTTAAAATGCAACAAAATCTCTAAACATTAAAACAGCATAAAAAACTTAATTCTAAAAGAAATATTAAAACCATCAAATAGCAAACATTAAAGCCCCGTAATAGCATACAATATACCGACAGTTTTGTTATCCTATCCAAAGACTGCATTTTTGTTGTTATTTGGACTCATAAGTCAGGAATAAGGAATAACCGAGATGGAGGCAGATGTCATCTCATTGAAGCTGAGACTGTCAATAAACTGGTAGATGCTGCTCAGTACCCAAGCAATATTGTCTGACAAAAGAAATGTAGAAACTCTCAAGAAATCAGAAGAACTCATAGAAAAAATGTCAAGAGACCGAGCACACTTATTATATAAGATGGCAAAGCGATTTAAAGTATGCTGAAAAAGAAACGAAGAATTTGTAGGTAAAACGTAAAACATAACACAATTTCTTACTTGAGTGCTCTTTGGGACATCCAATCCTCCTTCGCATAACAAGAAAAACCTCAACAAAATATAGTCAAGTGTAAGTTAATCAATGTCCTTCACGTAATAAATGAAAAGCACAAGGAGGAAGAGCGTAATGTCAGTCTTTCCAGTGCTCGAGAAAATTGTGTTTAAAAAATCAAAACCCCAGCCTTTCTTCATTGTACAGTAAACTGTTGGATGATTTTTCGCGTTGATCCTTCTCCTATCTTACCCGTTTAAATTAAGAACAAATTCTACTCTACAAACACTCAGTTTTGCCATATTGAATTTAACTCGAACAAAAACTGAATTTTGCCTTCCTTTCGTGCACTCTTCTAATGTAAAAACATTAAGCCCGTACTTTTAGTAAACAGCGATGAATTTTAACGAACGAATACAGACTTAGAGAACTAACAAACAACTTAACAATGAATAACGGAACGTAAATACGTTATCATGGTTGTAGTTAAGCCACGTGATCTGAAATTTTAGTGGATTAAACGAGCTGATATGTGCCTCACACGACCTCCTTTTACACCAATTTAAACCACTTCTATATCATAGAACACTGCTTACGTTTTCAGGACTTCAAATTTGAAAAAAATTTCAGGGGGGGGGGGAGCTCCAGAATTCCCTTTTGTAAAAATCTTCAAAGTTGTATTTAATTGCGTTTTTGTTCAATTTCGAAAAATTGGTGGGGAGAAAAGGGGAATTAATTTCTATCTATTTTTCAAAGAAAAAAACGATCGGGTTGAATCTCAGAGTTCCATTCCTTATTGTAACGTCTATAGATATGAACTGTACAATCTTGTTTTAAAGTTTCAACTTCTATAAATTTCCGCAGATCGCCTAGTACCGTTTTCCCCCATAACACCACCAAAGACCGTCTAAAATTGCGTTTTTTCCCCAGATACGTCTTACTAAAAGATATTTTTTTTTTTCAATTTGTGCCTCCTAAACCTATTTTTTAGTTGTGTCACTGCTCCTGTTATGTTTTGACAGGCATAAAAGTTTTATTAATTATTCATCACTAGATTCAGATAGATATTCAAAGTGGCTTTAACTTAGATATGAATATATTTTCTTCTTCCAAAACGCATTAGCATATCAGAGGAGCTGCTGAACTCAAAATAATTTCGAGATATGAAGTAAAAACGTACAACATATTGCGAAATTAAATATTCACACATTTTTTTTTTCTTGTATAAACTAAATGCCAAACGTATTTTTTTTCCGTTTTATATTTGTCTGCAAAACCTCCCACCAAGAGTTAACTATATTTTCCTCGAACGCCAGAGCATAAAGGCGCTCAAAAGACATTTGCACGACGGCGCCGATCAGGCTTGGCGTGGCCCTGCCCGTTGGTTTCGTATGACATCCTTTGGCAACTCTAAGGGTGCAATTTTGGCTCCCTCTGGCACCCTTAAGGGTGCCAAAATTGCGAAGTTTAAGAAGGTGCTTCTGGTGCTACAACGATTCACCCTAAAATGTGCCGTACGCATCCTGCAGTTTTAACAGGTTACATATTTGGTAAAATTAAAAGTTTCTACATGTCTTATGAAAAACAGTCATAATCTTCACATTGGGAAATAATTTGCGTTTTGAATTGCGTAAATGTCTTTATTTGTTCAAAAC
This sequence comes from Uloborus diversus, assembly GCF_026930045.1. Lineage (NCBI taxonomy): Eukaryota > Metazoa > Arthropoda > Arachnida > Araneae > Uloboridae > Uloborus > Uloborus diversus. Next base: position 115,360 of record NW_026558390.1, read on the forward strand.
CACATCGCGAGACAACTAAAGCAATTCATTTAGAACCTGCCCACAAATTATCCTAGCTATTTATGAAAGCAATAATGAAAAAAACATATGTAGGGGAGGGTTGCCGTCAATGTACCGGTTCCATGACTAGACCGCGAAGATATTTCCCGTACCAGAGTTTGTGCAGATGCAAAACCAGTTTTGTACCTTCCCTTGTCTGAAAACAATCTACTACAGAGTCGTCAAGTAGCTAAAGTTATTTAATCATATTGTTAATTGGTCAGAAAAGATTTCTACCATTGTCTTACTAATTATTGAGATTTTCCTTTAGTTATAACATGCTTTAAATATCACTGATCAACTAAACGTGAACATTGACTTAAAAGAGTGCCTTTTCAAGTACAATTCCCCATACTTCATGTTTCATCATGATTCGTAACAGCAGTAACACCAATAAGAATATATAAAATGACGCAGTTGCTATCATTGGACCACTAGGTGTTTTCACGAATGGACCACCTGACAAAGTGGTTCATTCATGGAAAATCTCAAATATTGTTGCAACTACAGCTCAATTACCTTTGAAAATTGCTCAATTGTTTTAAAATAAATATGCCAATGAAAAAAATAATCTCAGTAATTCATGAAAACTCATATACTTTATTATAATTTCAAGGCAATTTTTTTTTATAAAACTGATTTAAAATTTAAAACATAATAAGACAGTTTCAAATACTTTTGCTGTTCCAAAAAAAAAATTGTAAAATATGGCCAGTGGATGCGTGTAACGTGCTACAGTAGCTTATAGAAATAGTGGCATGGGCCTTAACAAAATCTGCAGACAATTAAGAGTCTTGAAAGCAACTTTAATCAGTCGTATGGAAGATAAAACCGGTTTGTTGTTACCTTAGTCACTTATTAAAAATTTAGGAGACAAACCCTCCGAAGTGAGAATATTATTTGTGAATTGTATTTTGAAACTAGAGAAGAAGTTTTTGGAATTACTTCCGAAAAATTGGGGGAATTGGCTTTTCAAAAGGCAGAGAAAAATAACATGCACCACAGATTTAATTAAGACGAGAAGTCTGTTAGTAAAATATTCTCTGGTAGTTTTAGACTTAAGCTTCTGGTTCCAGTAACAAAATGGTCAATAAGTTCTTTGGCATTTTTGAGAGCAAATTCAATTTTTCTTCGAAAGAAATTTTTCACGAAATCGATTTAACAAAATTTTCAACAGTTCAAAAGAGGTTGAAAAGACTTTAGCTAAAAACAGTGTTGCACAGGTTGGGAAAATATCAAGTGGTGATCCAGGTGTGATGACAACAGCTGTGTATTGTGTGAGTGCTGGTTTTTTTTTATGTTCCTCTTATCCAAAAATAAAACATTTCAGAAAATAAATCTATTTTTCTATAACTTATTGTTATTTGTAATGTCTATTAATCACCTGTTATAAATATTTGTAAGTTACGCATCGATTTTTTAATTTGAAAATGTGGTTCATCGATGGAAACTCGATGGTCCATCTATAGCAACCGCTAGCCATGAATGGACCACATGCTAAAATATTTATTTTTAATTTTCATTCTTTATTGTTTATATTTATCTTGGCGGTGAATATTATTTTTAAAAGAGAAATATACTGAGAAATTGTTCCTCTAATTAACGTGAAATTTGAGTTGGACTTCCTTTCTATAAAAATCCAAAAGTGTTATGTGGTTCATTGAGGGCAACCTTCCCCTAGCATTGTTTATTTGGCGAAACATTTTAAATTGCTGAAAAAATCGCTTCACTCGCTAAAGGACAGGGTTACGGTAGCGTGGTTGCTTGGCGCGTTAAGCGATGAACTATACAGTTGAAGGATTATTTTGAGTTTTAAAGCTACTGTTAATCTTTTTATGTATTTTGGTGAATAGTTTTAAATTCCAAAGAGACTTTAATAGGTTTTTTGAAAAGGTGTGTAGTTGAAGAAAAATGATCATTTCACATCAGAAGGGGGGGGGATATTTTTTTTTCAACGGACTTCCTTTAAATACTTAGCACGGGTGGGTACTGCTAGTAAACAATAAAACAATAAATGAATTAAAAAATTAATTAATATTTGAAAAGTAAATGAGTGAATAAAAGTGAATACATAACAATCAGGCCTCTACTGTAAGTCTACTGTAATTCTTATGTATAAGAATCTTTTTATGCCAAAAAATTACTCCCAAAATGACCCCTCCTTAACCTGATGCTGGATCTGCCCTTGATCAACAGGTCCGTGAGTACTGATTTAGGGGCCCCAAAATTTTCACCACTATGCCATAGGACCCCGAAATTTGAATGGAATGCAAAGGTCGATTTTTTTTGGTTTCAAATATTACTAACTCTAATTAAACGAACGGCCCGTGCAGATATGTCGAAACGAAAGTACTGTCCCAAACTTCTTTTTATTCCGTGTGCCAAACATTCCCTAAATTTAATGGGAAAGTTCTCTGCAGAAAGTTGTAGCTCTGCAATTAAATATTTTAAGTTTGTGCAGAAGCTGTTTACCTTTTTCTCTGCATCAACTCATCGATGGAGCATTTTGGCTTCCAAGTGTACACAAAGAGATAATCAGTTTCTGTAAAAAGAGTATCTGACACAAGGTGGTCAGCTGAAGCAGATGCGGTATTGGCTAAAAAATTTGGATTCTCACACATAATAGAGGCTCTGCAATAAGTTGACCATTTGCGGTGCATCACTTTATTGGCCAACTTAAACAGGTGGTCAACTTACAAAGGTTGATTTATGTGATAAAGACTAATTCCGTGCCTGAAAAAAGCGGTCAACTTAGACAGGTGGTCAACTTACAAGGGTGGTCAACTTCACAGGTTTTACTGTACTGCGAAAGAAGAGAAAAAAGCGAGTTATTCTAGAGGCGACAGCACTCTTAAAGAAGATTGTAAAATATGAAACTGCCTTAATGACTGATTTGGAACACTATTTTGCAACGAATAAATGCAGTTAGCAAATCATTGCAATCAATAGAGTGTGAACTCTTTTTATTTGCAATGCCCTGGGGGGGGGGGTTGATTGGTTGAAAAGGGTTTGATTGAAACCCTTTTAAAAGGGTCCAGTTTAATGAAATCGCTAGAAAATTTCATCATTAATTTTCGATAAGAATACGAAAGAGTAGAAAAAGAAGCAACTGATATTTCAGGGTTAGCATTTAGTGAAGAGGATGTGCAAACTAGCAGACGTCGAAAGAGGAACTATTTTTTTTTTTTTGATGAAAATGAAGAACCAGGACACGAGTTCTCAACCAGAAACGATTTTAAAGTTAATTCTTTTTTTGTGATATGTGACAGCATAAACGCACAGTTGTCTCTTCTAAGAGCTCAGAAATATGAAGTTGCCATTGAGCCATTTCGGATCTTCTTTGATCGAAGCGTATCTACAGAAGAAATAAAAGCATCACTCAAAAGTTTGAAGGAAATTTACAGAAATGATATTGATTTTTGCACTTTAGAAGATGAATTTTATCACTTTATTATGTTCCTCCAAGAAAACGCCTCTGAAATAACACCAGAAAATCCAGACACTTTAGACTCACTTCCAGACTCTTGTTATCACATTTATCATGCAGCAAAAGAAATGTCTTGTACATTTCCGAACATGGAAACGAAGCTGAAATTTTTTTTAACTATTCCATTGTCGAATGCGTCTGGCGAACGATCTTTTTCTGTTTTGAGGAGAGTGAAAAATTATTTAAGAAATAAAATGCGATTAGATAGATTAAATAACTTGGCGATTTTATACATAGAAACATATTGAAAGATATGTTAAATCGCATCGACACTAAAAGAATAATTGACGATTTTGCTGCCAGTAAAGCACGCCAAAAATTATATAAGTTAGATACTAAAAATAAAAACTATTGCGTAACGATATTGCTTTAAATTTTTGTTTATACTTTATTTTCATTTCATTGGAACTTCCTTTTTTTACTTAAGAGGGGGGCCCAAAATTTTCACCGCTTAGGGCCCCCCCTTCAATTGATCCGCCTCTGGGCAGGTGCATGCATGTATCTCATGTATACATGTATTTGATGCATGATACATCAGATACATGTATTCAATCATATATGAATGTGTTTACTCATGTTGACACGACACGTATATACTCGTATATACCCGCATATACTTGTGCATATACTTGTAACTATAAAAATAACCGAAATATAGAAATATTAGGGTGATTTGTAACGGTTTGGCATGCATTTTCAACTATGACCACTTTACCCCATGCTATGACCACTTTCCCCCACCCCATGGGGTAAAGTGGTCATAAATACATAGGGAAATAAAATTGTTATAAAGCTACCTAAACCAATATTTTTTCCTGAAATTTAATGTACCGTGTTCTTTAATAATGCAATGTAAAATAACAACAAAAAATGTGAAGTGTTTAAAGAATTTATTGTATTTATTATTCACTGTGTGAAGTTGAAAACCTACGATTTTATGACCACTTTACATCACCAGACCCTATTAAATTTTGAATTTTTTGTGATAAAGTAGGTGAGTCAAAGGAGGTAAGTGTTTCTAAAGATGTCCATCCTCGAAAATTAGAATTAATTTTTTTTTTAAATCACAAGTTGGTGATACTGAATTGCAGGAAAGTATCTGCAATGCACGTGGCTGAATTTGAAAAGATCACCTTGATCAGTTGCCATTATATATGAAGATTTCACTTTTGAGGAGAAGCTCTGTGTTTCAGTTAAGATAATATTTGTGTTTAAGTGATCACAACTTACGGTTATGATATGTTTTTAGTATCTACTTCTTCCTCTTCATCAATAGTCGTTTCAATTCTAATAAATTAATTAGACCAATAATTTTACGGCTTGAATATTAAGAGCATATATGAATGCCTGTGTATCTCTTGAACGTAAAAGGTAGAGAATCGTCAAGACTTCTTTCCTATAGACCTAGACTATTAAGTTAAGCGATTGCTCAACGAGTTAACAAGATGCCGAAATCCTCGCTGTTATCACCTGAAAAAGCTGTGAAGATATAAATTCTGAAAACTGATGGTAAATTCATTTTGCATATGTCACTTAATTTAAAATGGTCCGAACATGGTATTTATACCCTACTGAATACTAAAACTGCTGTACCAGGAAAAAATGCAAAAAATAAAATGATATTAAAAAAAAAAGTATGTATTATACTAGAAATAACAAGTGGTTAAATTTTCCAAAAAAATCGAATCATAAGTCCTGAGAAATCAGTACTCAAATCAATCATATCTGTCTCCTATAACAGCCAGCCACAGCTAATGCAGTTTTACCACGATGCCAAATTTCATTGAAAGTAGTGAGAGGCGTTTGGCCTATTAACCAAATGATTTCTAAACTGCAAATAATCAAGCACTTTTTGAACACTTTTTGCACAAGTACACTTGTCTCCCTTTTGAGAGCACTATTTTTGTAACAGGTATTAGAACCGTTTAGAGAACACACATGTTCATAATACTTTTTGAACACGTACACTTGTCCCCTTTTTTAGAACACTTTTTCCGGTCAGTTTTCAAAACACTTCTAGAAACACTGTTCGAAACATGTGTTTCCTTTTTAACGCACTTTTTGGACACTTCATGGATAGTGTAAAAGAATGGTTTTTGAACATTTGCACTAAACATTTTGTGGCACACACTTTGGTACAGTTTTTAGGATATATTTCGGAACAATTACGAATCACTATTAGCCTCCCGGAATGCGCGCTACACAAGCATAAAAGAAGCTTATAAAAAGAAGAAATATGCACTAAATTCACTTCTGTTGAGACTATTGGCTTGATGATGGGTTTAGGCTTTGACTGAATATGATAATTGATCTGCATTATTACTATGAAAATTTAAAATATAATGGCATCTCAAAACCAATTGAATAGTTCACAGCAAATTGACAAACAAGCAAAAAAAGTAGCAGGAAACTGTAGTACAAAATCATATTTATTACAGAAATCACATCTAAATTTGAAATATAAATTTCCATAATAACGTTTTCAAAGCCAATCAATAATGTAAAAAGTAAACAAAGATGTGTCAAAAACAAATGGTTACATAAGTTAGTTTAAAAAAAATAATTCCTCAAGAACAAAAACTTTATTATTACTATCAACTCAATTGTGTTCAATTAGATGGTCTATCTACCAGTAGCGTAGTGAGAAATTTCAACTGGATGAAGCAATGCAAATTTTTGGCTGCGCTATTGGTAGATAGAATCGTATTCGACTCTAATTCTGTTTGAGTAGAACATACCACTTCAATTTTAAAAGTTTCAGTTGTGCTTGAATTTTGTTAATAATACGATTTTCATTAAATAAAAACACGAGTTCGCTGAAATTCCTGGTCAAACTGGCTTAATTATACTTTGAAATACAGAGTGCTTTTTAAAAAGTTAAACTGTCTCAAGGAAGAAATAAGTTCCCTAATGCAGCTAAAAATTAAAACACGTATTTAATTTACATTTTAAACTGCCGCAGTTAGAACCTCGGAACTCCTATTTTGCAGTTTATTAAACATTGCCGTAAAACAAAATCTTTTTTAATTAACCTATTTGACATAAATACACATTTTAAAATGTACATCACATTACTAGAAAAGGTATTGCGGAATCCTCATCGTCTTTGGGCTGAAGTTTAATAATGGAGTGTTGGTCAACTAAGACTTATTTTGTTTCGGCCGAACATCTAATTTAATTTGGTGTGGAGGGTTCACTGTTTCAAGGCTTTTCAAAATACGAAAAAAAAAAATGAATTTCGGCTTCAAATGTCAGGAAATCTAAATACAAATGTCATCAGGAAAAATTCTTACATATCTTGACCTTAAACAGAAGTATATTCATTTCTTTTCAATAAAAGAGGAAATCTTGAAACGCATCTGCAGAAATCATTTACAGTTTTACTACTAAACAGTCATTAAACTCAATATTTTTTAAATTAATTTATTTGACACACACGACACACACACACACACACACATATATATATATATATATATATATATATATATATATATATATATATATATATATATATATATATATATATATATATATATATATATATATATATATATATATATATATATATATATATATATATATATATATATATATATATATATATATTAAAATTTACATCACATTCATGAAATACACCGCCAGCTCAGTCAATTAAAGCCGAGGACTGTAGTTTCATGCTTATTAGCACTCATCAGCCCTGCATAGGAGTGACTGAGCTAGAGGTGGAAAACCAGAAGAATTTATATCACATTGCTAGACAGTTGTATTGCAGAATTCTCGTTTTTACATGCATCAGGTCGATTCTATTGCAAAATTCCATAAGCATTTAATTTATAAAAGCTATTTTTTACATTTATAAACTTTATTAGTTGAACACAAATAATATATGTCACCTTTATATACACTAAATTCTCTTGGATCATATTTTTATAGAATAAGACTCCTCTCCCCTCCTCCCTTCCCTTTTATCATCAAATATAGCTGAAATGTTTTTAAGCGATTTTTTTTTTTAAATTTCCGACGAGATTCTCCGTGTCTTCTTCCTCTAACGTCTTCAAATACAGCTTTAAATTGTACTTTTAAAATTAAACTTTAAAACATTGAGGTTGGATATCCCCTTAAGTCCCCTAAAGATGTTCTTAATTCTTCCCCTCTGAGTCGTTTTCGGAGGGGATCATTCATGGAACCTCTTACCCTTATAGTTTACTAAAGATAGTCTAAAGTTGCAATTTTAAAGCTCCAGTTTAATTCAGTTTTCTAGAAAGTCCCCCCCCCCCCCGTTTTCTCACGTTTACATCACCAAAAACAGCTCAAACGTTATTTTCAAAACATCAGCTTCAACAAACATCTCGGGAAGGTATCTCTACACCTTTTGAACGAACATGAAAAAACAATAGCCTAAAATTGCGTTATCAAAGCTAAAACCGGAGTTTTTTTTAATTAAAAGCCCTGAAAACTCCCAGTATCCCAGTCTCTGGCCCCCTGAGCCTCTCTTTTATAGTGTTAAATAGATTGCATGAAACAAATGTATATTATTGAAATATTTCTTTAATAACTGCAACAGAATGCACTTTTTAATTATCCAATAATTACAAGTTTTTCGTCAAAATTTTCATCATACATGTTTTTTAATTTTAGTTCATCAAGTTGTATATTTTTTTTTTATAAATAGGACATGGTCATTTTTCAAAATATAAAATTTTTTATTAACATGTCGAACAGCAAATTGAAAATTTGATTTAAGTAAGGAAAAAAAAAGGTAAATTTCTCAGGATTATCTTCTAAGCCAGTGGTTTTAAACCCTTTGTTTCCCAGTCCTATTTTTGAATAAGTTCAGATCCAATGTATATACTGAGACACACACATAGCTTTAGTAGCAGTTTTAGTAGTTTCAGAAATCAGACCAAGGTAAATGATATAACTTTTGAGCTCAGAATAGAAATTCAAACATCAGTTTTGTGCTTCACTATGAATTTGTGTTGAATTTAAATTGTGAGACTCAAATTTCATAAATTTATAAAGTGTAACAAATAATAACGAAGGTTAGGGATCCTTGTTCCAAGCATAATCGATGGCCAAACATCAGGATAACAATTGTATAATTTTAAAATTTAGTTAGTTAGATTCTTCTACAACTTAAACAGTTTCATGAATAAAAGTTTATTTAAAACAAAATGTGAATGCTCAGAGATGTACACGTGCTCAATGTACAAGTGCTAACGCATAACGTACACAAAATATGGAGCTCAACGATCTGCAAGTGCTAAGTTTATTTTCAAATGCTTAAGCATAATGTAATGAATAGTAATGGAAATAAGTAATTTGAAAACAGTAACGGTAAAAATATTCCAAACCAGACCAAAACAGTTACAGATGAAAATTCTGAAATCGACATCAATGTTTACGAATACTTTATGCGTAGCTTCGCAGAATTTGGCACACGTGATGAAATATGTTACAATTTCGTAGCACGAAGTTCTTTCAGATAAAATTATGAGTGAGGGGATTGAAAAAATGTCACAAAATTTGCAGTAAAAATAACAGCATTTTTTTTAATAGTATATACATACAGTATATAGCACAACCAACCAATCTTTATCTAGCCATCCTCGTTACAGCAAAGAAAGCAATGATTTCACAAGTGTGCCCTAATGTGATCAAATATGCTTTCAAATGTGTTGACGAACCATCTGTTGTCTGGACTCGTGTGTTGGCACACGAGATTCAGTATCCAGAACACATTCGGAACACATTTGAAAACAGTTTCCTTCTGACGGAGCAAATTCAGAACACGTCATAGCGCACATTCCACATATTAAGATCATTTTTTTCTGAAAAAAAGTGTTTCAAATTGAGCGGGCTTATTTGCAGCGACATTAGAGAGACATCTGGAAAATGCTATTCTCAGGGAAGCAGTGGAACATTTTCTGTATCAAAGACTAGCGTAAAATACCAGCAACATGCGTTAATGCATATGAGACGTAGCGTTTTGATAGGCTTAAGTAGCACATTTCGTTTCATTATCGTTTTTAAAATGGTTGTCAGAGTTGTATTTTCGTTAAGCTGCGATTTTGACGATTTTACAAGGTTTTTATATCGAAATCCTTTTTTTTTTTTTTGAAAACCGTAATTTATATTACGTTGAAATAACGTTGTATTTTGGATACAATCGTCGGTTTGTAAAGCAGTAGCAGGCTACAGCTCAACATTTCTCTCGTTTTTATTTAGAGGAAGTGGTCTAAATGCGGGTCACCAGCTGAAAAGGAGGGAAGGGGTTGTGCGCAGTCGCAAAAATGGCACCGAATGAATCAACAGGAAGAGGCAAAAGCGTACTAATGGTAACACCAAGTAGCGTTAAAGAACGCGAACAGGCTTTCTTTAGTGTGTGTAAAATATTAGAAGTATTTTAATTGCTCTTAAATAATTTAGGGTCTGGTGGGGTAAAGTGGTCATAAAATCGTAGGTTTTCAACTTATGTGAATAATAGATACAATAAATTCTTTTAACTTTTAAACTTTTTTTGTTTTTATTTTACATTGCATTATTAAAGAACACAGTACACTGAGTTTTAGGAAAATAAATATTGATTTAAGTAGTTTTATAACACTTTCTTTTCTCTTTGTATTTATGACCACTTTACCCCATGGGGTGGGGGAAAGTGGTCATAGCATGGGGTAAAGTGGTCATAGTTAAAGCTCATGCAGAATGACTCATTCTCAGATGAAAGGCAATTTTATGTCCTCGGCTAAGAACCGCTAATCAGTGGCTGGAGTTTTTTTTATGCATGTTCTAAAACGCATGTTCAAAGTTTTACAAGCATTTCTCCTCATTCTACACTGTTAATAAAACTGCAGGTTGCATTTGGCACCTTTCAGGGGGTGAAACGCTTGTTCACCAGTGGCACCCGATAGAGAGCCGAAATTGCACCCTTAGCAAGGGTGAAAAACTGGCTCCCTTCACACAACGTGCACCGGAGGTGAAAGATAGTATCCTATAGCTGAGAAAAATAGCACCTTTATTGCTTCCTATAGCGATTCCCCTCCCCCCGTGTTGCGTACGTTTTTAAATACAATTGTGTTTCGTTTAATTTGATTTATATATACGAAGTCTTGATACATTTTTCACATTAAAATAAATTCTGATATTAAAGCTTGTAATTTAAGGCATTTGATCGCATTTCAACTTTCGAACATAGTTTAGAAGTGTTCATGACTTTAATTTGTCTGTTCGTGCATTAACTTTCTTATATCCACACTTGGATTGCTCAGTAATTAATATGTTGACATCTACTGCAGCATGAACCGTACCGAAAATGAACAGGGAAGATATTTAGTATTTATCAATCATTTGCCGGAACAATCAGAAATATTAAGTAACAAAAGATTAGAATCACGGGAAAATAAAAGCGTTTCATAAACGTTTTAAATTTTAATCGAGAGTAACATATCAATACTTATTATAAGATTCGACATTTGAGTATCCTTATGCGTACGAGATAAATAATCTAAAAGCCCTTCTTTTCAATGTCAAGTTTTCAGTGTACAGTGTGCTGTATTTTAAATGCGAAAATAAATAAATTAATTAATTAAACAAAGAAATTCTCAATTCTCCAAAAAAAATACGTAGGGGGAGGGTGACCCAAAGCGGTTAAGTTTTTGAACCGCGCTCAAAGATTGTAGTTTCTGGGTTTTTATTGCAACAATTTCGGTTTTATTTCCTAGCACTGTTCTTGAACGTCAAAACAAAAAAAGATTTTTGTATTGCTTCAAACCTAATATTCATTTATTATCAATCTTTACAAACATTTGAAAAACTTGTTTTGTCCTTATAGGGAGCACAAAAGCGGGTAAGCTTAACTAATTCTGATTTGGTACATTTGCCAATCAAATACACTGTTAAAACCAGGAGTGCCTCAGGGGTAAAGAATTTCACCCTAGGGTGAAAAATTGGTGCCTCGGTGTGCAACGGAGGCTAGGAAGTGTCGTTAAGGTGCTTTTGGTTCCTCAGTGGGTGAACGACGTTAACAGAAGTGCTAAAAGACCATTCAATACGAAGGCGATTCGTTGCGCATGCGCTCTGACATATCGTCCAACGACAACTTCAATTTCAATGGCGGACGAAGAAAATTGCAACGAAATTTACTTTCACATTGAATGAAGTAGAAAACTGAAAATATCGTGGATTAATTTTCTAAATCTCGCGTAAATAAAGGCATTTGATCATGTTAAAGCTCTTAAGGCTTTCGAACATATTTAAAATTGTTTTAAAGTATGTTGACAACTGCTTATTGTTCCGTTTACCTTATTAAATATTTAATGTCTTGCTATTTATATCCTGAAAAACTGTTGCCTAAAACTATCTGTCAGTACTATTTTGAACAACAACAACATTAAAAAAAATGGTTAAATGAGCTGATAATAAATTGAATATGTAATTCCGGAATAAAAACGCGTCGACGTGAGCAGATATACCAAATGTCTATTTCTTCTCAATGAAGTAACTACGTAGAGGAAACGAACAGAGAAGCAAAAGCGATTTAAATAAATGAATAAATAAATAAAAAATAAAAAATAAAACGCGTGAAAAGAAATCTCTCACAGTGTTTTGACTCATGACTTTCACATCGTGTTTTGGTCAAAGTATCTTTCTTTCGCGTTATTGCATGAAAGGAAAGTAGTATCTACTCTTGTTTTTATTTTTAATCTGACGAAAAACTTGACATTGAAAAGAACGGTTTTTAGATTATTTATCTTGTACTCAGGCATAAGGATACTCAAATGTCGAATCTTATAATAAGTATTGATATGTTACGCTCGATTAAATTTTAAACGCTATGAAACGGTTTTATTTTCCCATGATTCTAATCTAATGTTACTTAATATTTCTGGTTGTTCCTGCAAATGAATACCTTCCCCTATTCATTTTCGGTACGGATCATGCTGTAGTAGATGTCAACAACATATTAATCACTGAACAATCCAAGTCTGGATATAAGAAAGTTAGAGCACGAACAGACAAATCAAAGTCATGAACACTTCTGAAGTATGTTCGAAAGTTGAACTGTGATCAAATGCCTTAAATTACAAGCTTTAATATCAGAATTTAATTTAATGTGAAAAATGTATCAAGACTTCGTATATATAAATCAAAATAAACGAAACACAATTGTATTTAAAAACGCACACAACACGGGGGGGGGGGGGGATCGCTATAGGAAGCAATAAAGGTGCCATTTTTCTCACCCAGGGTACCATCGTTCACCTCCGGTGCACGTTAGGTGAAGGGAGCCAGTTTTTCACCCTTGCTAAGGGTGCAATTTCGGCTCTCTATCGAGTGCCGCTGGTGAACAAGCATTTCACACCTGAAAGGTGCCAAATGCAACCTGTAGCTTTAACAGTGTATGAAGTTATAAATGATTAAAATAGTTGACTAGCTACCTGCCATTATAAAAAAATATATATATATGACAGCTGTACTTATCGAATTTAAAGTCAGCACATTTGTTTATAAAACATAAAGAAATAACTGATTAAATGAATAGACTAATTGCCATCCTAAAAAATAACTTTTTAAAGTTATTCTTATCCTAACGAAATAGATAAACTAAGTCAGCACACATGTCAATTAATTATTAATAAATACATGATTAAATCCTGCACCCGCTTTGCCCGAAGTCACGCTTTCTATTTCAATAGTTATAATCTTAATTTAAAAAAGAAACAAACGAAATGAGTATCGTAGTTTGTAGGTAGATAGTGTCAGAATATCGTAATATTATTGACAATCAAAAAAATATTTTGGTCTTCGACTAATAACAAGTTACAAAACTTGGTTTTATTTTTTAGAAATGTATCATTTTTGTTGCGCCATGCCGCTTCACTGCTGTTTCGTTGGGACTGATTCAGGGGTGTTCATGTAAACGCGGCATACGTATGCATCGCCGCTAACACACCATGTTGGGGCATACGAAGGCCTACCGCTTTGGGCTACCTACCCGCTTTGGGCCACCCTCCCCTAAACTTTTAAATCTTATTAGGGTAAATGACTAGTTACGGGCGTCCAACCAGTTATGAGCAGGTCCATCTTGCATTGCCAATAACAAGTTTACAATCAATATTCTAGGAACACCATAAGTGGATTCTAAGAACACCATCTTTCAAGAAAACCCCGCCACATTTTTTTCCATAGGGTAAAAGTGGGAGAGACGCCATACTTTTTGTAGAAATTCGGAAAAAAATATGAAAAATCATTATAAACAATCATTTATTTTTTATTCGAAAGACACACTAATATTAAGCATTACAATTGCAATTAAGTAGTTTCAGAATGAATTTAAAAAGAAATTAACAATAAAAATTACAAGTACACAGCTGGCCATCTCTCCCACAACGTGTGGGAGAGATGTCCTATGGTGTGGGAGAGATGCCTTATATAGAATTATTACATTTTTTGTACTTTTTTGCGAAGCAATTCCTTACCGCAATTATTGCAATTTGGAAAATACATAGTACATGACTCATGTAGCCACTTTTGGCACAAAACACATTTAATCCAGTCAGTCTTTTTTTTTTTTTTGTTAAATAATAATTTTCCCAGCATTCTACGCACTCTTTTGTGTCATCTATAATTGGGGTAGATGCTGAGACAGAAGATGAAGATTTCAATTCTGAACCAGTTAATTCGCGTTTTTTAGCTGCTCCTTTAATTAAATTGACATTAGACTTTTTTTACTAATGTTATCAGGAGAAGTCAAAATACAAGCAACTTGTTTTCGTTTTACAGTCGAACTGGGTAGTTTTGGAATGGGATGAGACTCTTCAAGAAATTTTGTTGGTGTTTCTTTATTAGTCGATGTTGATCTGGATGTTGATGGTTTTTGTGGATACAGATCTGACTGCACTACTGCACTTGCAAGAGGAATTGCTGGAGGAGCTAATTGAATTAAATCAGATACGGCGTAAAATTGATCTGGAATCGCACTGGGATTAAGTGGAAATATTCCACAGGCTTTGAAACCTGATGTCGCATTTCCTACCGTTGCAGCTTTTCCCCATGCTTGCCCTATTAATGACCCAACCTGTAGTCTTGTTAAAGTTCTATTTTTGTTTCTCACCATCCATGCATTTGCTTCCTGACAATAAAAAGTTTTTAGAGGTTTGAAAAAACTACGATCCAGAGATTGAAGGGCTTGTGTTGTGTGACTTGGTAAGCATAAAATTATCACATCATTTTCATTGGCAATATCTAACAAATCTATTGAATTGGAATGAGAGGTATGACCATCTAATATCAAAAATTGTTTTACCTGTCTTTGGTTTTTTGGGTAGAAAATGTTCCTTAAACCAACGCAAAAATAATACAGCATTAATAAGATGACTTTTTGTTCATATAGACAACGGACCCATTTGGCAAGCCATCAGAAAATTCAGCCTTTTTATTGACTCCTTTCATTATTAAAACTGGAGGTAGAAAACGACCTACAGCACTGCAACATGCAACCAGCGAAATCGTTTCTCCTTTTTCTCGAGGTGTGATCACGTGAACGTCCTTAGCACCTTTGGCTGTTAATATTTTTCCAGGTTTATTGGTAAGGTTTTCCTCATCAATTTCCAGGCCTTTCCGGGTTTTCCAGGTAAGTTGGATCCCAGTTTCATCAACATTAAATATATTTTCAGGTCTGTTAGTCGAATCATGCTTTACCATTTCTTCTTCAAGTAGTTTAAAAAATGCACCTACTTCTCTGTTCTTTCCCTGAGCTCTTGCAACAGATAGACCTTCTGCTTGACGAACAGAGACATCTTTGTTTCTTTCTAGAAAAGATGTGAGCCAATGCTGGCCAGCCTTCTCTTTTTCTTTCGAAAATTTATGCTGAATTCCAAGCTTCTCAGCAAATTGATAGGCAAGAGACCGAATAGTCGATCTATCAAGTGGAAAACCAGCGTTAGCTAGATGTTTGACGTAAGAAGGCAATTGTTTTTCGTTCTCTGTCCCAAGTGATGCTGGAACAATTGATATAATTAGTTACTGTACTATAACCGATAAAAAAACATTCCGTACTTAAGGGCTCTAAGGACCTTTAACTTTAAAATATATATATATATTTCTGGAAAAAATATATGTTCTTCCTAATTTAATTATGAACAAAAAACTTTACGAGTTATCGTAAAAAAACGTAAAGTATTCCCAATGAGATTGATGTTAACAGCATCTGCTTAGACCTCTTTTTCTCAGAAGTCTGTTTTTCGTTTTGCGTGCATGATATCTCAAAAAGTTTTTCATATATTCATACAACTTTTTTTCATATTTATTTAGGCTATTTCTATAGCCTGAACCACAACTTTACTAAAAACTCAACTAATTTTTTTTAATAAATATTTTCTCCCTCTTTTAAATTTTAAGACAGAAAAAAAATTGTTTTTAAAAAATGTAAATTGAGGTTCATAACTTAAGGAAGGTATACGATTTATAACATAATTTTATAAAAATATACTTACAAGCTGTTGAATAATGGGCATTAGTTGCATCGCGTTAAGTTTTTAACAGTTCTTAGACCCCTTAAATTAACAACAAACGTTTAATAAATACCTTGAGGACCTAGTCCAGCCTTTTTATCATCACCAGTCTTGAGGCGCCTACTCAAGGTGCGAATCGGTATTCATAAAGTCTAGAAGCTTTGTTTTTCGATATTTCACCATTTTTTACTTTTGCCATGGCCAGAATTAAATTTTCCTCAGTCCACTGCCATCTGGCTACTGAATGATTCCTTACACATTTTCTCGGCATTCTACCGCCAGTAAAAATATTCCAGTGTAATGCTAAGAGAGCACTTAAAACATAATCACATTCACCAAACTGAAGCTGTATGCGACTCCGTCAACTGACCCGCTAAGAATGTTACACTTTCGTATTACAAGTACGGGAAACCAAAAAAACAGTATAAATGGAAGACTCTAGAAGCTTCCCTCTGCAACAAATCCGTTTGATATTACAAATGCAAAAATTCAACTGAGAGTTACATAATGTAAACGGAAGCGATTTTTAGCATATCCAACAGTCGAACTTTTTTCACAGTGGATTAAGTCAGTGTCTAATGACGCTCTGCGTTGAAAATATCACTGGAGAGAAAATGCAAAGATAAAAAAACAAAACAAAGAAAGCTTGGAGTGTACTGTCTGTTTTCTTTTGCCGAAAGCTCCGACGAATTTGCGCATGCCTCAGGCCCGCTCTGATTTTATCAAAATAGGGATGTAAACCCGGGAGTAAAAAAATGCAAAATAACAGTTCAGCAGTTCTTCCTATTAAAAGTAGCGTCGAAAAAGACAGACATAACAAGGGTGTGCAGAAAGAACCCATCTTCAACCTGCCACCCCTTTTTGAAATGGACTCTTTCCCGAGTGCCAGTCCTCGCTTTCGAGAACAGACAGTATAATTCTATTCTATCTTTAATGTTTATACTTCAGTTGGCATCTCTCCTCATTGTGTGGGAGAGACGCCATGTAGATATAAAGTATGAAGGTATTCAGCTGCATGGCAAAATCTAATAAAAATAAGTAAATAACAAACAAAATAATACAATAAAACCAAATTTTACCTTACGGAGTCATTTTTTCACATTTAACACCCATCGAAACTGCAGCGACTCAAAATTTTCGTCCAAAAATTCACGCGATGAAATCATCTTTTCATCATACGCTCGTCCCACTCGAACGCAGTCGAACAAAAACTGACACGCTGCGAATTGAGCGTCTATGGGCAGTTAAAAACATTGAGAAATATATCTATTTATTTCTCGATCACTGAATTATAGAAGGTATGGCGTCTCTCCTCATATGGCGTCTCTCCCACTTTTACCCTATGTAAGTTTTTATCTACAGTGTGATTATTTTTTTCTTCTTCTGTTTCTCAATCAACAATAGGGAATTTTATTTTCATTTAAGTTTTTCAAGGGTTTATTTCTTAAGGACATGACATTGCTGTTATTTTCATCACATAGCATTTTTATTGGTTCGTACTTATTCTTATTCTTTTTTCTATCATATTTTTGCCAATAATTAAGATAATTCAGATATTTTCAAGCTAATGTGCTCATAAATAGTTGTTTAAAATAAGTATTTTAGTTATAGTCACATATATGAGATGACCACAATTAACTTTTTGACCGTTCTTACTCAAAATTATTATTTCGAAATGATGTTAAATACAAGCAAAACTTATCAAACTATAAATAAAAAATGCAGCCGTAGGATATTTCTATTTATCTGATCTATTTATTTGTTTTTGTTATTGTGGTTCAGACAAACCTTTCAAAAGCAATTTGTCAGTCAGCCATTTTTTTTGTTTTAAAGTTGCTCGAATTAGTAAATAAAAAAACTGGAACAAATTTTACTTTTAAAATGTGTCAATGTAATCTCTACTAAATTCAAATACATAAAGCAAAATAAAACTTGACAAAAAATAAATTAGTTTATTTATAAAAAAAAATATGGATAAATATTATTTTTTTTTTGATCGAAAGAAAAAATATAACAAAACAGTAAGTGAATTTAAATAAATTTATACGGTTTATTTTTACTTGTCCGTTGCGAAGGCTCGGGAGGCCGCCCCAGCCCTTACCGTATGCTCAAACCCGACTGTTTCAGTGCTTCGACAAGTATCTTCATCAGTGAAAAAAAGGAAAGAAAAAAAAAATCAACGAGCAATAAGAAACTACAAATTGAGTAATGATAACGAGTACAGTACATTGAAAAGCATACTGTAATTACAGAGTCGGCCATCAAGAGAGTTGCAAAAGGTAGATTCACCGCAAAGGGAAGCAATGCAGCATACGCCCAAGATGAGATTTGAGGCGGGAACAACATTCCAAAAAACTCGAAACTGCGAACAAAAGTAAAATTTGTTTAAGAAAAGAGAGAGAGCAATTTCGTCCAAAAAAGATGCCAATCTATATGAAGGACCATCCGACAATTATTGCCAGTCCACCGCGATTATTCCCAGAATGCAATGAAAAAAAAAAAAAAAAGAATAAAAAGGCGCTCAGCCGGCGGAACGGAAAAACGATGGTCTGCGCCAGGCTATTAAGACGTAACATTAACTATTCGCGTAGAGAGGGATCGAAAGGAAAAAAAGGCCGTCGCTCCCGTTAAAGAGTGCGTCCCGTACACACACCGTGATATGATTGATTTCGCACTTTCTGGGTGGTCCGAGCATCAGTCAGTTCTCTCCGCTAACAGCTTCGCAGGGTTGCCATGCGAGGAGCAACTTGGCGATGGTTTTCGCTGTTTGAGAACTCGCGTTGTCCACAAGGAGCTTGGAATGTTCTTTGTCAACTTTCTGAAGCATGCTGTTCGGGCATGATTGGCTGTTCCTATCCGGAATCGATTGTGGAGATCAGCGCCGTGTCCAAGGGGAGGGTTTTAGGGGTTAAACCCCTCCCTTGGGGAAAAAATAAGCAAAATGAAGAAAATGTATATTTGGCTTAAATTTACTTTAATGAGAAAGTTTGCGTTCAGCGTTTTTATTTTATTTTAATTTTCTCTCTGAAGTTTTTTGCGATTTACAACTGCTAAAGCCTTACAAACTGATGTAATATTTCGGAAAAGTACGGCGGACGAACCGCTGAATGATCTACCAATGCAAAGAAAGAATATTGCTTATTGTAAGGAGCTTATGGTGAATTTGGCATATGTTACATCTATAAAGATGCATTAGTGATTGTTCTTGGCTATGTAATTTGCATCTGCAAAGAGCTCCTTCTTGTTTAGTTTATTAAGCATTATTTCAGAACATAACAACCTGATATATATTCTACATTATAAAAGAATTTGTGAAGAGTTTTTAATACTCATTGCAATATGCTACATAGTAAACAGATTTAATTAAAAAGAAGCAAGCAAAGTTTGATTAAAGCGAATCTGTGAAACGAAGGAATACTTGGGTAACTTGTACAGCTAGAGGTATCCTTCAAGAATACAGCAGTCCTTACATGTGAATAAACGCCATACTGGGATCGGCAATTTGTCGTAAAACTAAAAGCTGTAAGGGGGTTGAATTCTCTCCCCCCTACTGGTAAGATTAAAACTCCTCCCTTTATGAATAATGATATGTATTTATTTGCAAACTGTCCTTTCGCATCCCGAGTAAATTTCATCTTTGGCTTGCGTTTGTTTGCTTTAGCTGTTTATTATTTCCAAAATATTTTCCTCCCTTGGAGAAAAGAAGTAAACTGTTATCGCTCACTCAAGTTCTCAGATATAATCAAGATCAACACGGTGATATGAAACAAATTTCTTCATTCTTCTTCAATTTTCGTTTAAATAACTAGCCATTTGTTCATAAAGGGAAGCAGCTTCTAATGAGGCAGAAGCTCGAATGAAAACTATATAGGGCAGACCGACCAGTGCCAGTAAATGAACACTTGAGCGCAATTTCATTTTCAAGAACATCGTTAAAAACTGTAGCATTCACAGTAAAAGCATTTTGATTCAATTTTGAATTTATTACTATTATTTGTTCTCAGGAATTTTTCTGTTCTCTGTCAGGATCTCTAGGGAGTTGGTATGAAAGAAAACGCTCACCCCCAATCAGTGGGCAAACAGCATTTTCCAATAATTTCTCCTTTAGAAATCAGTGCCGGATTTTCGATTTTTCCCACCCGGGACAAATCTTTAAACTTCGCTCTTAATCATCTTCCTTCAGGTTTTAAATTAAGTTTTAACGAAAAACAAACAGAAATAGGAAGAATTTGACATCTGAAGAAAGGGTCCTTGGCTTACTTCCCCTACATCCTGTGCTGTTGGAAATAAATGGAAGGAAATTAGTACTTCCAACTCATCCAAGAAAAAAATTTTGAACTCTTATTTTCTGAAAAAAAAAAAAAAAAGAACCTCGCAAGCAGCTACATCACTTCCCAATCTATCCTTCACAGAGTTCATATCCGCCTCAGAACGTAATTTTTGGTTACGCCACGCAGTACAAATGGAACTAAAGGACGAAATTAATTAACGAATAAGTAAAAGCCTCCCAGTGTTCATTGGAGCTGTGAAAGGTAAATAAAGGGTCAAAACTGATTAAGAAGATATAAGAGATAACAAGAGCAAAAGGGAATGAACGAAACTGGAAAACAAATTGTAGAAAAAAAAAAAAAAAGCTGATATGTGAATGTCATTTCCCCATTATTGGCAATTTTAATGTGATTCAATACTTTGTTTTCTAAATATCACCAACAGTGGTGAACTTGAAATCAAACTAAAAAAAAAAACCGTCAATTTTGTCGCAAAGTTGGCGACTAAAACGTTGGCGATATATCGCCAAGTGTCCGACAAATTATAACACCACTTGAGTTTACATCCAAATTAACAATGATTCCCCCCCCCAAAAAAAGGGGCAAAAGACCCCTTTAGAAACACCCGAATGCAACCAAAATCGAAGGTGCACAGCTAGGCCCCACTAGAAGTCTACGTACCAAATTTCAACTTTCTAGGACATACCGTTCTTGAGTTATGCAACATACATATGCACGTACGCACATACCTACATACAGACGTCACGAGAAAACTCGTTGTAATTAGCTCGGAATTCGTCAAAATGGATATTTCGCGTGTCTATCCGTTTTCTGGCACTTATCCACCTGTGGTCGAGTCGAAAAAACACTTAACATTTATTCAGGGATGCGCAAAACGGAAATTAAGGTTTTTGAGTGAAAATGTTTTTGCGAATACAATAATTCCTTTTTTGTAAAAGGAAGTAATAAATAAACTTTTGTGAAAAGGACAATAAAAGTTGAATTATGAGGTAAGTTTCGAAAATTCAACAAAACGAAATGAGCTTCCAAAGAAATTAAGATTCATCGGCAACTGAACATTTTTGAACTTTACCTTGCGTAAAATGAAATGTGTAGTCCAACAATGTTCAACTTTTTAATCTCTTGCTTTTGTTTCTCTATTATTATTATCATATAGCTTAATTTCAACGCAATGAAAAATTTAATTTCTTTTAACTTGTTACAGTCGGTACACAAGTAAATATTTTTACTTTAATTGCATAATTTATTGAAGCTTACAGTAACAAATAGTATTCTCCGTGGTAAACATTAAAACTTTCATTTTCCTAAATGCTAAGGAAAACAAGTTCAAAGAAGCAAGAATTTAATTTAAACATGTAATTTACTGAACATTAAATGTAACATCATAAATTTCAATTTTAAAACATCGTACGAAGTACCGGATCCTTTTTCGCGCTACTTATAAGAAGAAACTTTAAAACGTTTAATTACATTTTTAATTCAGTTTTAGTCGTCAGTAAGTTTAAAAAAAAAAAATGTTATGATCTTCCTAAACTATGAAAATTATATGGTTCATAAGAAATGCATAGACTTATAAATTATACTACACAAATTCAATTAATAGTTAATACTGAATTTTAATTCTCTTGATTTCATCAACGAAACAAATTGCTTGAACTTCCTTATTCATTTATGCAAAATGCGGTCCTAATTCTTTATATGAATCGAGTTAAAACAACCGGAAATAAATGATTTTTGAAAAGGAATGAAAAATAAAATGTTCATTTTTCCCCCTCAACCCTTTCAACTGTTTTTGATTTTCAGCCAAGACTAGTGTGCAAAACCATTGTAGGGGAACATGGGGCAAAGTAAAATAGCGGGGCAAAGTGAAATGGTGAAATATTTACTCTGCTTTTAGCTCCCCACCTGTCTGGTATTATTTTCACTATATATATTACCATATGTGGTCTATTCCAGTCAGAACAAAAATACCGCCGAAGATTAAGCATTTGGTAATGCAGGCAATTTTTTAAAAAAATGGTACTCATAATATTTTGTTGTCAGTCAAAAATTCTTTTTGTTACTATAAAGTGATAAAGTTGTTGTTACTAAAATTTTAAATATTAATTGAGATCTACTAATATTTAATGCAGTATTAATTTATTTAATACTAGTGATACCCGCACGGCTTCGCCCGCAATAGAAAAATCAAAAGGTCTTTTGGTTCGCCTGTATATTTACAAATAATGTATGGTGAATTTTCTCGCCAATTGGCTTGTACCGACGTTACGGTTCCACGTTATGATGATTTCGTAATTTATGATAGTTTTTTTCTTAAAATTGGAATAAAAAAAGAACCACATCGAATTTTCGAAAAATCGCTTCGAGGTGCACACCCCCATGCTACATACTAACTTTGTGCCAAATTTCATGAAAATCGGCCGAACGGTTTAGGCGCTATGCGCGTCACAGACATCCTACAGATATCCTACAAACATCCTACAGCCATCCAGACATCCTCCGGACAGAGAGACTTTCTGCTTTATTATAAGTAATAATAATAAAGATTAAGCTTATTTGTATTTTAAATAAATTGTATAACTAATGAAGTACATACGGGGCAAAGTGGATGGGGAAAAGTGAAATAGAGTTTCTTTCATTTACTCACTCAATCATTTAATATAAATCACTTACTTTTCATTCTTTAATTAATTAATTTACATTCCTTCATTTAATGTAATTAACTTATATATTTATTCATTCATTCACTTAGTTTCTTATTAATTCATTCTTTTACTCACTCATTCATTTTTATTCATATATTAATTGATTTATTCATTTAATTATTCGTTTATATATTGTTTCATTATCTTTTTGTTTATTCATTCAACCTTTTATTAACCGATTCTTTTGATCAAAAATATATTTTTTTATTGAACAGAAAATATTTCATTATAAAAATATTTTGTTTTTCACTTTGCCCCATAAAAAATCCACATTTTCTACAGGTGCTAATTTACTGACAAAATAAAAAATACTGTTTCAACACAAGTTTTATTATGAAACACAATGTTTTTTCTTTATGTGCTGTAATTTTTAAAACACATTTCCTATTTGTTCATTCTGAAAAAACTCAGTCATCTTAACCATTTCACTTTGTCCTACATTCCCCTACAATCATATTTCAGTCGATGATTTTCCTAAATGCTGGTATTCTCTGGAAACTGTAGACGCTGAGCTCTTAAATAGCCTGATACAAATAATCTAAATTTGTCAACATTCTCATAGAATTGCTGCCGTATTAGTGCAAGTGTAACTACTAGTGAATTTATACTTGGCAACATTTACGACGACTCAGATTTTTTTACTCATTTGTGGGCAGAAAATTATATTTCTTATAAATGCTGAAACTCGGCGTGAAAAATTATATCTTCTCTCAACCAAAATTAACATAATTAAGACAGAGTGATAAAAAGAAAATTAGCCTTTGAAAACATCCCTTGCTTGGTTTTGGGGAAAATTGCATGCATTAGCAATTTTATCATTTTAGAAAATCATTTTTCTTTTTTTTTTTTTCCAGAAACATAACAGCATTCAGGCTCTGAATTAGTGCATACTATTGTTCTAAAACTGTGCAGCACTGAATTTGAAAGAGAAAGTTCGGACTTTCATACCGGAAGTAAGTGTAATTGTTTCTAGAAATGGTCACGTTTCTGATGAGTCATTCAACTTTCAAATTGAAAATACTTTTCCCAGCTGAAAGGAAAAGAGGATTTTCGGAAATTCCACATTTTCCCTTGCGTCTATTCATTAAGGGGACTAAATACCCTTAACCTTCAAAATTTTCGACTTTCTGGAAAAAATATATGTTATGCATAATTTGATTCTGAACAATTTGATACCTTATTTTTTACCATACGCCAAAAACTTTTCAAGTTATCGTAAAAATGCGTAAACTTTCCTCGCAGAGATTTATGTTAATAGCAGCTGTTTAAGCCTCTTTTTCTCAGGTACCGGTTTCTTCGGTTTTCTCGTTTTGCGCGCATGATATCTCAAAAAGTTTCTTATATATTTCCATAAAACTTTTTATACATGTTTGTCTGGTATATATTTATGATCTGAACCTAAATTTTAACTAAAAACGAAAGGTAATACTTATAAAATATATATATTTTTGCCCAAAATTTTGGAAATTTTTAATTATGACTTGTAAAATTTCAAAAAGTAAATAAATAATTTTTAAAAAATTAAGCAAATTTAGGTTCAGGTCATAAATATAAACCAGACAAACAAGTATGAAAAGTTTTATAGAAATATATAAGAAACTTTCTGAGATATCATGCGCGCAATACGAGAAAACCGAAGAAACCGGCACCTGAGAAAAGAGGCTTAAACAGCTGCTGTTAACATAAATCTCTATGGGGAAAGTTTACGCATTTTTACAATAACTTGAAAAGTTTTTGTCGTATAGTAATAAATAAGGTATCAAATTGTTCAGAAATAAAATATGCATAACATATATTTTTTCCTGAAAGTCGAAAATTTTGAAGGTTAAGGTTCCTTAGACCCCTTAAATTGACATGCGATTAGAGACAAGCGTATCATCGCAGTAATTTGAAGCCAAGAAGTTTTGTTTTTGATATCTGATCTTTTTATCGACATTTTACAACAGCTGCATGCAATTCGTTTTTGATATTTATAGAGAAGACCAACAAATAATGGTTGTAGGAATCAACCAGGTCATATCAATGATTTACAGATGTTATGCAGATATTATATGTGAAGACGCCATAACTATTTCAGAGGGCTGTTAGTTGATTAAAATCAATGGGGATTTCTGTCCCCACGTGTTTTATCGAGACATAATTTTGAAAACACTATTTGCACATTACTTTTAGTCTTGATTCGTTCTATTTTTTTTTATCTAAAAGCAGGGCGAGAAAAATGATGAACACGACATATATTTGAAACTACTGCACATATGGCCATAAGTGATACATAAATTTAAAGGGAAATAAACCAAGTTTTTTTTTTTTTAGTTAAAAATGTTCGATGTGTGATCCTCTTGTTGTATGACATTAATGGCCTACATCCAATTTGTAATCCAACTCGTTCCATGTATTTTGTAGGATCATCACTCTATTAATGGTTCGTAATGCTGCACAATGTTTTTGTATTACTCTGTCAAAGGTTCGTAATAGTACACAATGTTGTAGTACCTAGTATCACTCTGTCAAAGGTTTGCAATGCTGCACTTACACAATGTAGTTAATAGTATCACTGTGTCAAAGGTTCGTAATAGTGCACAATGTTGAAGTACCTCTGTCAAACACTGTTAGAACTACAGGTGCCGTTGGGAGGTCCTTTGGCACCCTAGGGTGAAAGCAAGGTGCATTCGGGTGAAGACGGAGGCTTGGAAATGTCACTTGAGGTTCTTTTGGCTCCGTTAAAAAAGGGTGCCCCCTGAACAGTCACGTGACCTGTCACATGACGTTTATGATTTTAATGACGGCGTTTATGAAGTGATAAAAGTCATTTTCATGCATTTTGTATTGTAACGTCTATTTTTCAAATTTATTCTTCGTGATTACAGTAGTAAATGTCCTCTTCTGACGTCTCGATTTACTAAAAGAAGCTTGTAACTTTGTAACCGCTGTTCCGTTCCATGCTTGTTTACCAGTCAATGAGTAGAAACTGGACCGTCATTTCGCTAAGTTGTTTTTTATCCTTTATTTGCGTGTAATTATTTTGTTTCGCTTGCTATTATTTTGAGACTTATTCCCGAGAAGAATATGTAGTTTCGCTCACAATTCTGTAAATATCTCTGACTTTTTTTTTATGAACCTACATCGCGTGTGCTGATTCATATGTGCTAAATTGAAGGCGATGCGTTTTTTGACTTTGAAATATTTACCCACGTGATTTCATGCTGTCAATTGTTTCGGAAGGTGAATTACATTTTTATTTCGTTTCAAACTATTTGGGTCGTTGCTAGAGATGAAAATACTCGGGAAAAAACGGAAAATTTCCGAAAAAACAGAAAAAAAAAACGTTTTTTTTTTCGAAGGAGTAAATTTCCACTTCGGAAAAATTGAAAAAAAAAAATGAATTTTTTCAACTTTTCTAGGTTTTAATTGAAATTTTCAACAAAAAGTAATTAGAAATTTCTCACGCTTAAATTCTGATGCAATTCCCCCCCCCCCCCGTTTTATGTTAAAATACTGTCTAACATTAATGCAAGTTGTTGTATGACAATATAATTTGCATATAGATCAAAAAATGTTTAATAATACTTTTTCCAAAAAACCTTAAACCTTAGTGAAGAATTTATTTTCCTTCTTCATAAAACAAACAAGCATAACTTTAATCACTAAACTATGTTTCTGCGGACTGAGAACCAAATGTACAGGGTGCGGCAAAAAAAAAAAAAAAAAAAACCGGGCAAGCAATTTCCCAAGAAATTCTATTAAGAACAAATAAATTAACAAAAACAAAAAATAATATGAGAAGACCTTTAGCAATCAATAAATTTAATTGGTTTCAAACTAGCAGCCTTTTGCAGTAATACAGAGATGTGACTGCTTATTGAAATTTTCATTCAAGGGCAGCAAGTCCTTTAATCAATCCTATTGCCTACAAAGCAATTGGTTTAGAAAGTCCAAACTTATGTGTAGTTTAGGGTAGACCTTTGACTCTGAAACAGGCCATTCACTGTAATAAATGCACTGTAAAAAAAAACTGTAAAATTTTGAAGAATAAATCCGTATTTTTTACAGAAAAAAGCTGTTTGTAATAAAATACAGGATTTCTCTGTTTTTTTTTTAATCTGTAACCGGTTATAAGCGTTAACTGTTACCATCGCCTCACCGCGTACTTTGTTTTTCTTCGAAATTTCGCCCGCCTGTATGGATTTTGGTTCTCGTGCTCGAGTTTTTTGATCTTATATTTATTTAAAGCGAGTAAGTCTTAAATCGTTTGCAACTTCCATTTCATTGCATCCTAATCAATATTTTATTATTATGTTTTTTTGTCATCTGTTACAGAGGCATATTCGGAAATTTACCTTTGTATACATGTATTTCGTAGCAGTATAGTAAATATTGAAATGGACTTATGAAAGTATAGTTTCATTTTTTAATTTTCATAAAATAATAAATCAACTTGAAAAAATAATTAAAAATACGGAAGATTTCTGTAAAATAAACGGAAGAAAACTGGCGTCCTGGCTGACAGTTTTTTTCCGTAAATTTTACAGATTTTTTTTACAGTGTGGGATTGAGGTGGAGCGAGTAGAGGGTCCTCTCTAAACATGATATCATGTCAAAAATAATGCGCCTTGCACCACTCTTGTCTTTTTGGCCATATGAATCGGTGTGGAGTTAAAGGAAAATGTCCAGCCTACAATGCTGAAGTGCTCTTAGGTCCACAGAAAAACAATAACTTCTAAAATGTCCTTCTGGTTCACTTTTTGATTCATTTTACGGCTCTCATCCACAAAAAAACTAGAGATTTTGTGTCGCTTGTGCTGACTCCAGCTCAGACCAAGCCTGACTTCGGGTTTTGGCGATATCTAACACTTTCTAAGGTACTTGTTGTGTCTACAGACCAAATCTTATGGTTCTGGGGCATGTAAGCCGGTTGAACGGTAAATCAGTGAAAGGTATCTCTTCCAGCGTGGACTTACGGCCCGTCTCAGGCAGTGGCGAATCGAGGATTTTGTTCTGGGGGCGGCTAAGGTCATTAAAATTGCATGTCTCCTTGATATCACCAAAATTCATTAATGTAAACTAACGCGTTTTTTAAAAACTATATTTTCATCGTTTGTCTATCTAAGGGTATTATTCGGTAATGAAATTTTCTGAATCACCCTCGAAATAATCTAAAATTTAGCATTCAAAGGTAAAATTTAAAACTTGACTATCAGTGTATATCAAAAGAAAAAAAAAAGCGTTCATTTTAGACACCATTGCTAAACAATTTAAAGGCAAAATTTTCATTTTTTGTTGAGGATACAAAAAAAAAAAAAAAATGCGCATGGCAGTTGCAGGTGGTGTAAACGAAATAGAAAAAAGAAAAGCTGAAAAATTGTAAACTTACAGTTAAAAACAGCTAGAAAAGAAAAAATTTCAAGAATTGATTGATATTTTAAATAAAAAGGCTGAAGAAAATACGAATTTAGTTCTGGTCTGGGCTCTGGGGGCGGCTGCAGCCTCATAGCCGCCCCCCTGGATTCGCCATTGGTTTCAGGCATCTTAGGCGTCATTCGAACTCTTGCCTGAACTCTTTGGAACTCGTAAAACTTCTGTGCGAAGTGTTTTTTCACTTAGTCGCACTTATCGGTCACAAATTCCCACAAGACGATTGCTCTCGTGGAAACCCAAGGATTTCCTTGAACTCCCTTTTGGATGACCTGATAATTAGCTGAAATGTTCACTGTTCGTTTTTGTACACATTCCGACTATCATTTCCAAGCCACTTGAAACGGCATGCCGTTTCAAATACTGTTTGTTGAGGCACAACAAGCAAACGAACTGTCGTTCTACTTGGTTAAACAATTTAAAATAGCAGGTATTTTGCTTAAAATTGTAAGAAAACCGAAAACAATACATAAACTAGGTAATATATTGTAAATTATTTTCTAATAAAGTGAGAAACAAAAATAAACTAAGCACTCATTAAAATGAAGTTACCTTTCTTCCATTCGATGATACAATTTTTGTCCGATATATTTTTTGCCTCACCCTGTATGCTGCTATGCTAAGCAAAAAAGGGGAATTTGCATTTGCAGTTGGGCTCAAGCTGAGATATTGTATTTTAAAGTGTGGCTCTTCCATATATTTGATTCAGATGTCTTTTTTTTTTTTTAAAGAATTTTTCAAAACAATAGTTCTTGATCAAATGACCTTAAAACATTTTATTTATTCAGTAAAATTTAAAACAGAGAACAACATGGTTATAATAACTCAAATTAGTTCAAAAGTACTGGTATGACTACTTTTACTACTGTGCTTAGCACGGTCGTATGAATAAACTGAAACTGTATAGTGATGTTCCGGATATCCGTATCCGTATCCGTATCCGTTACTTTTTTGACGGATCTTAAACGGATCTTTTCTATTCTAAAATTTTTTAAATATTTGAATGAAAGACTCTTAAATTCCGTTTAAATAAGGTTTTATTCCCTATTTAAATTATAAGGTATCATTTCAGAAGCCAACGGCCTCTGAGACATGTTTTTTTTTTTTTTTTAATTTTTTGTTTAATATTAGTTTTTGTTATTGATATGAGGTTTCTGTTTTTCTTCATTTTGGTTTTTCCCGGTGTCCTTCAAAAAAAAAAAAAAAATGAGACAAAAGTCTCTATTTACTGTTTGTAAAGGTGTTTCCGGCTCTGTCGTCGATCGGAGTAATTTGCGTGGAATGGGTCAGCGCTGCATTTATACTGAAAAAAAAATGCGAAAAATCATTTCTAGCCTATCTAGTAGCAGCTTTACATTCTTGCTCCTGTATCCTACACCTACCGAGAAATCTAGAAATAATTTTTCACATTCTATTTAAGCATTAATGCTGCGCTGACCCGATCCTTCCAACTCTCCATCAATTTTAACGGAGATTTCTTCAAAGAGTAAATCATTGTCTTTAATATATTTTCGCCGTAGATGACATTTTTCGAAGAAACAGTGTTATTATAGTGACGGGAATACCTTCCGCTATAAATTTTACACTTGAATAGTTGAATTGGGCAAAAACATTTTGAGATCCGTATCCGTATCCGCGGATCTTGACACTAATGATCCGTACCCATATCCGTATCCGCGGATCTACTTTATTAACGATCTGGCACATCACTAAAACTGTAATTCAGTTTTGGTTCAGCTTAAGAAACACCAATTTAGTTTTGATTTGATCTGAGACTGGATTGGAAAAAATCAAAACTCAATACCTTTCATTTTCAGACAGTAAAGTTACATTGTATTATTTTTCTTTCAAAAAAAAAAAAAAAAAAAAATCATGTTTGAAAGTCGAAAATTTCAATTAATGCTTTTAGTTTCAAAGGCAATCTAAAATAAAAAATGTAATTGTTACGATTAGACACACATTACCCAATATTATTTGTTGAATGACGTCTTGACTTATTTCTGGTGTTTGATCATGAAAGCTGTCCGTTGTAAAACAAAAAGTTTTTTTTTTTGTTCTAATTGATCTTACCTTTATGTGTATTTCTGTTAAGCATGTATGGATATTTCTTAATGCTTAACCCTTTATAAGAAAGGGAGAGAAGAAGGACAAGAAACACAGAGCAATTAAAAAACTCCTAATTTTATTCAAAAAATCAATTTTTCCATTTTATCCAATTTTTTCCGAAAAAAAAACGGTAAAAAGCCGTTTTTTTTTTTCCACTATTTCAAAATTTCCGGAAATTTTACATCTCTAGTCGTTGCACAGTCAGAGATGTTTTAAGAAAATTTTCTGCCTTGCGAACGATCTTATTGGTATGAAACGCTGCAAACGCTGATTTTTCTTCAACGAATAAAGTTGAAACTTCTGAAGATTTGTTTACTTCAGATCAAAAAACAGTTTTAAGACTAAAATTTAAGGCTTGTGTTGTAAATTAAATCTTGACTAACATGCTTCACTATAAATATTGATGAGAAACACCTCTTAACTGCTGCATAGGTTTAAAATTCAAATTTGGTAGGTTGTGGCAGATAGAAAAACACGCTTTGCTCTTGCAACGGAGTGATTGATATCTTTTGTATTCCCACTGACCAAATATTGTGGAAGGATCCTGAGTAAGGAAGCAGTCTTGAATTTACAGTCAAACTCCGACTTAGTGCCCACCTTTTAAAGCGCCAATCCCGTTATGCCACCATAATTGTGTCTGACGAAATCTTCCACGTAGGAGCTTTGATGTAATCTGTCCGTTGAGGCGCCAACTTGTTATAACACAGCCCAATAAAATGCTCAAAAAAAAATGCTTTTTCAAAAATTTGAGTGATTTTTACAGTAAGCTGACCATTATGTAATAACAAATACTGTTGCTATTCTCTTCAGTATCTATTAGAGACGTACCGAGAAGCACTTTGGCCGAGTACCGAGTTACCATGTACCAATTATGTTTTAAAAACCACCGACACACACGTGATAAATTTTGAACTCATTGGAATAGTAGTATAGACCTCCATGTCCATATAATAGTTTCTAAAACAAAATTCCAGCTGAAATTTAAGTACGCATTATCTAAAAGATTTTGTTTGTGCAAAAAAATTAAAATAGGTTATTTTTGAAATTAAAAATAAACAAATTCGCAACTCCAACGAACTATAGGGGGCACTGCAGTCACTGTCTAATGGCGGAATTAAAAACTAAAACAAACGCATGTGGTAACGAAGAAAATGCTAAAAGTGTTGTGATTTTTGTTGTTATGTATGATTTTTTCGCTTTATTCATTTGAAAAGATTTTTCAAAGTCTTTTGGTTATTCTGACCCATATAGAAAGAGATTAGAAACCAAAAAGTATTACGAAAGTAAACAATTAATGCAGAACACACAATAAGTTGTTCTGAAGCAGCCATTTTCACGATGTTGAATTCGGAATTCATAAATTTTTGGTTCGCTTCGAACGGCATTTTCATTTTGTACCGTTTTTTCTATACATTAGTACATATTAGGTTCAGTTTCGTGACATTTCCGGCATTTGTTGACATTTTTGTCACATAGTGCACATACGTGGCAGACTGTCAAGAGTAACGTTTAACACTAGATAATTTATTTCTATGACTATATGATTGGATATCTAAAGAAATCATGCATTTAATTCATTCGTCATGGAAATGATTTACCTGATATGCGAAATCTTGTCAAGATACATTATTCTTACACACAATTTTTAAACCATAACCTTATAAACAGATTTTTGGCGAACTTTTATTTTTTATTGTTCAAATTCTTAACGTTCTTTCTGGATTTTTCAATCTGTTCTGCGTTAAATATTTTCAAGAAAATTTATTTGCATACTTTCTATTTCAGTAGGATACTGTAGTAACAAAGGTTATTTAAAGCATTTATGTGGAATTAGGTTAAGGAAAAGTGTCCAGTCAATGTTGTTAAGTTCGTTTTTTTTCCTTCATCGAATTGAAAAACTGATATTTATTCAAATTCACTCAGAACAAAATAAATAAAATGTGTACTCACAGTTTATATATGGTGGTAGTTTTCTTTTCAGTTGATTGACCATTATTTCTTTTTACTTATCGAATTCTGTAATCTTACTATCATTTTATTCCACTCATGATAAAAATTAAAAATGGTTTAACTAAAAACGCGAAATCTCGCCAAGGCTACTTTGCTCGCACAATTCCAAAACTATAACCCTAAACAAATTTGGCGAAACCTTTCAGCTGAGAATAAAAGGAATAAAGTAAATTCTTTCTCGGTTAAACATTTTTCATTTTGTTCTACGATAATAAATTCAAGAAAATATTTTGCATACTGTCCATTCCAACTAAATGCTGCTGTAAAATATGATTAGTTAAATTAATTTAAGATTAAAAAAAACTCATATTCTTACAAATTCATACAAAACAATAAAAAATTTTACCTGGTATAACGTTATCCGATTTTGTTAATCCAGAGTTTTCTTGTTTACGCTTCCACCATTTAATACTTTTTTGAAAGAAATAAGGAAAACTAACATTATTTTGAGAAGCTCGAGAATACTACTAAGGGACGAATTAATTTCTGTTGTTGAAGGCGTTCTTAGACATGTTGAATGCGTTACTCAGAACAAACTGACCGCGTTTACGTAAACAGATACACGTGAAGCGCAACGCGGCAATGTTTTAGTTGCATTCGCAGTTTTATAAATCACCGCAAGGTAGCGTATTCAAGCGCTGGAGTTCCGAATAGATAAAATGTATGATCAAGTTGGAATTGAAACAAATTGTATCAATCTATTATTGTTCTTATCCGCCAAGCATAAATATTTTTTAAAATCAAATAAAACAACGTTAAAAGCACAAATGTGCAGGAACATCGCAGACACGTGTTTCTGCGTTATAATGAACGTGGTTTTCAGTGCATAAAATGTGAGTTATTAAATGCAAAGACATCCAAAAAAAAAATGTTACTTTTGATGTATGTATTCAACTCCATAGGTTCACATTTTGTGCACTGAAAAAGATATTCCTTGTAACGCTAAAAAACGTGTCTGCAGTGGTCCTGCACATTTGTGCTTTTAACGTTCTTTTATTTTCTTTTATTTTTTAAGCAAAGGTATTTCTATATTTCTTTTACGTTTTGTTTGTAGTAAAAATCCATTTAATAACTTAACAATTTCATATTTTCTATACTTAGCTTTTTTGCCCCATTTCTAATAAATAAGTTTTATTAACTTTGGAGACATTCAAATAAAGATTCACTCCATTGAAGCATAACAAACTTCATTTTTCTCAAAATTTAAATTTGACTTGTAAAGTTGAATTGTAAGTGATTGCAGTACAGTCGGACCCCGATTTAACGAACGTCTATTTAACGAATTTCGCAATTTAGCGAATTTTTTTCCCCTGACTAAAATGAAGGCAAAACCCCCTATTTACCGAATAATAAACCCCGAAATAACAAATTATTTTAGCAGACTATTTTTTTTTAAATAATAATTTGAGTTTTGAAATATTGGATTGTTTTCCAAATGTTACATCCATATTATCCGAAGCAGAAAAAAACTTTTCTTGGATGGGCTATTTTTGACGGGCGAGGGCGAGGGGGCAAACAACGAATATTGATTCTGATGCAGAAAGCGATATAGTGAGACTCCCATTAAAACTGTTACTTTTTCAAATGCTTTTCATGGTCTGGGAACAAAAAAAATATCTCATGCAGCAGGTTGTGAAAGACACAGTACAGTGAAATTCCGTTACACCGAATACCAATACAACGAAATTTCCGTTTCAACGAACTACATTTTCAATCCCCATTTGACTGACATTACATTATTTGAATTCCTTTACAACGAAATTTTCGTTACAACGAACAGAATTTGCGGTCCCTTGAAGTTCGTTGTAACGGGATTTCACTGTATTTTTTTCTCCATAAAGTTGAGAGATTTATTTCGAGTCAAGTATCAAGGAAATTGTCAAACAACTATTATTCAGTAGTTTAAACTTTCAAATTAACTTGCGTATAACTAATAAGTCAGAGAATGCTGGAAAAAAAGTGTACTCTTTCGAATTAGAATATGTTTGCGCAGTTGCTTATTAAGAATTTTAGGTAAGGTAAGTGATTCAAAAAAAAAAAAAAAAAAAAAAAAAATTCGCACCCGATATTACGAATAATCCCCATTTAGCGCATAAAAGTTTTGGTCCCGGTGAATTCGTAAAATCGGGGTCCGACTGTATATCATATGCTTGAACTTTTTTATTAATTGTAAAATCTGTCTTGAACAATAGGGCCATTCCACGAAAAATTAGTCACTTTGTTCCGCACGTTGTTTTTAGTGAAATATATGAGGCATCACGTGCGGGAAAAAATCTCCGTTTTCCGTGGAATGCCCCAATATTCAATTTTATACAACTACTCGATATTGGCCGAGTACCGAGTAGTTACCGAGTACTCGGTACATCAAATGTTCATATATTTCAAAAAAGAAGTAATTATTTAAAAAAGCAATGACGAAATCTTTTGCTCAAGGAATCACACATTCGTGAGAAATTTGTTGAGCAATAAAACTTTCATCATTACCGTTTTCAATTATTGTTTTTAGTGAAATATATGAGGCATCACGTGCGGGAAAAAATCTCCGTTTTCCGTGGAATGCCCCAATATTCAATTTTATACAACTACTCGGTATTGGCCGAGTACCGAGTAGTTACCGAGTACTCGGTACATCAAATGTTCATATATTTCAAAAAAGAAGTAATTATTTAAAAAAGCAATGACGAAATCTTTTGCTCAAGGAATCACACATTCGTGAGAAATTTGTTGAGCAATAAAACTTTCATCATTACCGTTTTCAATTATTGTTTTTAGTAAAATATATGAGGCATCACGTGCGGGAAAAAATCTCCGTTTTCCGTGGAATGCCCCAATATTCAATTTTATACAACTACTCGGTATTGGCCGAGTACCGAGTAGTTACCGAGTACTCGGTACATCAAATGTTTCCAGGCAAAAACGCTCTGTGGAGAGTTCGTTTGCAATAAACTTGTGGTCTACTCTACACTGCAAATAATCAAACACTTTTTTAACACTTTTTTCACACGGACACTTTTGTCCCCTTTTTTACAACACTTCTTTCGGAACATTTATTAGAACCGTTGTAAGATCACTTTTTAAAACATTTTTTGAACACGTACACATGTCCCCTTGTGTAGAACACTTTTTTGGGTCATTTTCCAAAACACTTCTAGAAACACAGTTCTGAACATATATTTAGTTCAGCATTCTTTTTGGCGCACTTTTTAAGCACTTATAGGATCGCGTTAAAGACACGTTTTTGAACACTTCACTGAACATTTGGTGGTACACATGCAGGTACAGGTTCTAGAATGCGTTTTAGAGCAATTTATCATCCGATGATACCTACCGCACAAATATAAAAGTAGCTTTTAGAAGTTATAAATATACACTAAATTCTTGTTAATTTTGAGACTGCAGGCTGATGACGGTTTAGGCTTTAGATGAATCTAATTATTAGTCAGCATAGCTACTATGAAAATTTAAAATACAATGATATTTCCAAGATAATTGAATAGCTTACAGCAGAATTGCACACGAACAATGTTTACCAATAAAAAGGTTGCAGGAAAATGTAGTGCTCAATATTACTTAGTACAGAAACTGCATATATTTAAAATATTAATTTCCATATTTTAGTTTTCAAAGCTAATCCATACTGTAAAAAGTAATCAAAAGTGTACAAACAAAGGCTCACATAACTTCAGTTTGTTGCTTCATAAATTTCATTTTCAAAAATTTTAATTTCTCAAGATCAAAATAAATTTGCCTTCATTGTTTAAATTCGTGCTGCATTGCTATTCAGTGATCTATTGCTTGGTCTCTGATCAATGACCTTAAACATTAGTTTTGTTCTTTTAAAAATATAAGTGCAGTGGAATTCTTTAATGACTAATTCTTTCTTTGGGTATTAACTAAAACGATGAGTGCTGGATCTGGGGGCGAAGGGGGGAGTTGGGACCCTTGCCCCCGTGAGACAATTTTTGGGGGACAACAAATTTGTTCTATTTCCGTGGGGGGGGGGGGGGGGTCGTTGAAACTCAATGTAAAACTTGAAGGAGAATGAGTAGGAGCATCAGTTTCAAGATTTTCCTTAGCTCGGAAAAATCGTATATCCGGCACTGACAATTATCAATTAATTATTTTTAGTTTTAGTTCCTTGCATAAGGAAGAAAAGTGTTCGCAAAAAACAAAATAAATAAAAAATTACTTAGTCGTCAGTGGCTGACATACACTTTCAGTTTAGTAGCCCTTTTTTTTACCATTAGTAGCCACTTTATTCAAAACATTTATTTATTTCTTGAATGAGGAAAAAATGTACTACATTAAAACATGAGTTGTGGAAAAGGTATGGCCGAAAAGGTATGTGGCCGTATGAGATCTAACTGAAATTCCATTAATTTGCCTTTTTTCTATCCCCTCCCCCCCCCTCCCGCCAAAGGTGAGTACAAACCTTTTGTATAAGCTTCCAGATTTGTGCTTGTTGTTAGGGGTGCGGTTTGGATCCTGAAATTAATAATGGCTTTTATTGTTGATTGAAAGGCAACATATAATACTAAGGTTGGGATTGTTCTTACATCGCAAACTAATTGCTTCAAAATAGAAATGATTTGTGTATGAAAATTCATTGGTGCAAAAATTGTGTGGCCGTTTCGGTTCTTAAGACGTGACTGGTTGAATACTCTTTTTAGCTTCCATCGTATGGCATTTAATCTCCAGATGGCAACTAAATGCCATACATTCAGGTCTAACTCAATCAGACAGTTAATATCAAGTTCATTAACTAATGCAGCTAAATTTAAAATACGCATACGATTTATGTATCAAACTTACGCATATAACACTGAACTGAGTTTATCAAACTTATCTAGTCATTAAACACAATATGTTTAAAATGAATTTATTTAACTTTATACATACACATTAAAAAATTTATAAGAATGCTTGAAACTATGATTCTTCTACAACCGGGTAAAACATTACCTAAAAAAATTAGAAAAAGCCTTCTTTTTTTTTTTTTTTTAACAAACATACGCTTACTTACGAGAACACAAGCAATACGTTATACATATATTTTTAGGCTATAGGGGAATGTGGGGTAAAGTGAAATGGTGAAATAATTACTTTTACTGCCAACAATCTCGTAATATTTCAACTATATAGTAGCACATGTACTCTATTCCAATCAAGAAAAAAATACATCTAGAGCTTAAAAATAATGATAATAGCAATTCAAAAAAGGACATTAGTATTGTAATATTTTGATGTAAGTCAAAAATTATTTTTGTAAGAATAAAATGATAAAATTCTTGTTACTAACATTTTAAATATTAATTGAGACTTTCTAATATTTAATGCGGTATTTTTTACTTTTTTCAGTTAATTGTAAGCTTACTTGTATTTCTAATATTGGAAAGGTGAATGGGACAAAGTGAAATAGTTTATTTCGTTTACTCACTCAATAACACTGTTCCGCAAAAAAAAAAAAAAAAAAAAAAAAATGTTTTTGACATTTCGTCGGCTGATTCTTATGTTAAATGACCCCTTGAATCCGAATATGACCTCCGTTTTCTCCCTATAAGTACCAATTTTTTTTTAAAGGACCCCCAAGTTTTTTTCAATTTTCCTTAGTATTAGAGTTTTTTTTTTGGAGGTGAAAGGAGCTTTATATTAACTGCCAACATAGTTTTGGTGGGGAAAAGAGGTTCAAAGTTCAAGATCATGGACACCCATCGCAAAAGGGGGGACTTGGGGTGTATACCCCCCTCCCCAAATATTAGAAAAATCACGAAAAACGATCTTTTTATTCTGCTTTTTTAAAAAAGATGTTTGTAAAAAACATTTCGGTGTAGAATGAGAGTATAAGACTCTCTTCTATGACTCCTATGCCCAAAAAAATTTTCGCGATGTAATAAAAATTTAAAAAAAAATGTCGCACGTTGCATACGAGTTGAATCGCAGGTCTTCATTCAAATAGATATTCTTCTGGCTGATTCTTATATAAAATGACTCCTTGTTTCCAAACACGACCATCTTTCCCCCCATCACGCCCCCTTTTTAGAATCTCCAACCTCCCCTGATTCAGAGCCATTTATTGTTTTAAATTTTGTGGGGAAAATGAGCATTACAATAACCGTAAACATTATTCTGAATGACTAGAGATGTGCAAAGTTCTAAATCTTGTACATATATAGCAAAAAAAAAAAAAAAAAAACTTGCTCCCCCCCCCCAAATAAAAAGGGTTGGAGTTCTACAAAAATCGGTACATGTAGGAGGATAACGGAGATCATTTTTGGATTCAGGGGGTAAATTTGCAGAAGAATCAGGCGGATTAGACTCAGAAGCATTTGAGAGTATTTTTTGCTGTACAGTGTGTTTGGAGGGGTGCCGCCCCCTGTTTTCCTTTTTGCTACATATTCATGGAATTTTGAGCTTTGCACATATGTAATCATTCAGAATTATGTTTACGGTTATTTTAATGCTCTTTTCCCCCTTCAAATAAGAAAATGGCGGGGGAGAGGGGGTGGGTAGGTTCTAAAAAGGGGGCGTGATAGAGAGAAAGATGGTTGTATTTGGAAACAAAGGGTCATAGGGGTCATTTTACATAGAAATCAGCCAGAGGAATGCCTTTTTGAATGAAGACCTGCGATTCAACTCGTATGCAACGTGCGACATTCACATGACTTTTTTTTTTTTTTTACGTCGTGAAATTTTTTTTTGGGCATAGGAGTCATAGAAGCTTAGTCTTATACTCTCATTCTGCTCCGAAATTCTTTTTTACAAACATCTTTTTTAAAAAATCAGAATAAAAAGACCGTTTTTCGTGATTTTTCTTTTATTATAAGAAGTTATACCCCCCCCCCCCCAAGTCCCCCCTTTTTGCGATCTGTGTCCATGATCTTGAACTTTGAACCTCTCTTGCCCACCAAAACAATGATAGCAGTTAATATAAAGCTCCTTTCACACATTTTCTTATTCATTCACTATTTTATACGGTCATTTATTTTTCTTCATGTATTAAGTATTTTATTTATTTAAGTATTCGTTCATTGTTTCATTATCTTTTTATTATTCATTCTACCCTTCTTTTAATCATTCATTTGAACAAATATATTTTTTATGAGTGAATAGAACATTTTTCATTCAGAAAAATATTTTATTTTTCACTCTTTCTGTGAAAAAAATAAAGGGAAAAAATTTCAACTTTTTTTTAATGTTCTTTCTTCTTAAAGTGTAATTTTCAAAAAAAATTCCAATTTGTTCATTAAAAAAAATCTAGCCAGCTTAGCAATTTCACTTTACCCCACATTCTCCTACTATTTTTTCTATAATAATAATTTTTCCGAAAAAAGCCCCTATATACCTGTCTTCCTCCTTTTCTCCTTATTTAGACGACAGTTTAGCAGTTTGTAGTAATGGATCAAAAAATTTCTCGAAATAGGAAAGAAATTAATTAAGGGACCATGAATGCAATATTGGGGGAGTCCCTGAAAGACGGCGTGGAGACTAACAGCTGCGAAGATTGTTTATTAGTTTCCCGATATCTTCCACGGCAACTGCTTAATTAAAATTTCATCGAGTAAGTCACGATTAACTTAATTAGCATCCGTTAATTAGAACTCAAATGTTCGATAAAAGGTTGTTTTTTTTTCCGCCGCAGTCGGACGAGAAATAGTCGGAGCGATTTATCCTCTCCACTCGATGAAGTAATAACGTAATTCGAAGAATCTTGGGCTCCAGCGCTCGCAAGCGACTGCGACGCAGCAAGAGTTCGATATAGAGTTTGTTTAACGATACACTTGGCTCCACGATTGCGAAAAAATTCCATTACTGGAACAGAAATGTGCCCTGCGTGCTTATTCGTGGTAGGGGGCCGGATCCAAAGCAAACCGGATGATCGATCCGGACGTTCCCGGACAATCCCTCCCCAAAATGTGGCAGCTTTTAAGTCCCGCATTTCGTTATGATTAATCGAATGCATCCAGGTAAAGCGAATATTACCTGGCACTCGATTACTTGCCAAGAGATCGATATACTCGGCTTTGATTTTCTTCCCCTTATTATCTCCAGAGCCTGGCTTGGGGTTGCCTATCACCGGATCGGCCAATACTTCGTGATTTTATGAACTCGTTTCATTAGGTGCCTTTGCCGGATTGAGAGAACAGAGCGGCCCCTTAATCGCGTCCGGGAGAGCTCTTAGTAGGTTTCGCGTTCTCTGCTTCAATGATAATTTGAATCCGATTCTAACGCGGTAATGTATGTATCGTGGGTTTTGCACATTCCTCATAGCATTATTAGACTATATCTCGGTGTCTTACTAGAATTTCAATTACCAGGGGGTAGAGACAGTAGATTCTTCTTATTGTCTGACTCTCGTGTTCCTTCCATAAATTCTCATCATTATAAATTGGAACGATTAAGTTCCCCAGAAGATTATGCTATGATGTATTGCGATGGGTGATCAAACCAGGCTTTCTCGCTACGCTAGCTTGCGGCGGAATGTGAGTTAATAGCTTGTTGGATGAAGATGTAATTAAGTATGAATAAAGTAGCGCATTATTAATAAATATTTCTTGCGTAAAAGACTGACATTTCTTATTTATCTGTAATGAAGACTTCTTGTTCTAATTGGTATATGGTTGTCTTTTAGGCTTCGGAAAGCTCTTGTCTGCTTTCGGATTTGTTACATCAAATGAAAAATTGACATCGCTGTCGTTGAAAAGCAAAGAATATAACATCTCGTTTAATTACTTTGAGAGTCGTATGAAGAGACTGACTGCTAGTTTAACTTTAATATACTTACTGAATGACTTCTGCTAGAGGATACTTAACAAATTTTGCACATATTGCAAATTGTAGCTGTAATTTGTTTTAATTACTTACAAGGGTAACAACTTGAGTTTATTTTTAGATTAAATTAAAATCCAGTCGAAAATTGCAAAAAAAAAAAAAAAAAAAAAAAAGCAATGACTTTAAATAAAAAAATAGGTACATAATAATCTATAGCTTGTCATCTTGCTGTAGACTTTCACAAATTAGTAATTTCGTAATTTAAAACAAATTTAGAAAATAAAAACTGAAAGCTGGCTGTGCGCAGAATTACCCTGCCCAGTCGGGCAATTCTGCACACCTCATCTGCGTGAAGAAAATATATGAAACTGAAATGTAAATACAATTATTGACTATTGTGATTTAAATGCACGTTTTTAAAGACTTTGGTTATGCATAATTAAAATTTTAGTCATAAAACCCAAAACCTAGCATTAAGGTATCAGTTCAAGTAAAATTTAAATACCTTGCCAATTTGTTATTACGCAGCGTTACACCTCAAGGGTTGTGCATTATTATCCGCAGTAGCAAACATGTTTATATCCCGCGATGGGGTTTAAAAGGTGTTTGAATCAAGTACATTTGGTATGTAAACCATAACATTAATAAGTAACTGCAACGAAAGAAATAAAAGTTAAAAGTTTTTTGTGGTTTCATTTTATTTTAACATGAAGATTGTTATAAGAAACCACACATGAAAATGTTATTACACATTCAGACAAGTGTAATGTCGTCTTCTTTGCAGTCAGTTTTCAAGTTCCCTTGAAAATGGCAGCATCGTTCACACAACCACATGGATTACGCGAATACGGGGGCACAAGTGCGCAGAATTTATCCTGATGCGTATAGCTCAACCACTCTTCCTTATATTGGATTACCTTAAATCCTCAAACATAATCTTCCACAGATTTTGAAGGTGTTATAAAAGATTCTGAAACCTTTATTATTTTTTGTATTTTATTCAATGTGAAAATAAACCAACTTTTTACCCGGTAACATCAAAACGCGGCTGGTAAACTGGGTGAGAACGTTGCGTCAGGGCACATGAGCTAAGGGGCGAGAAGTCACCTTTCGAGGTGCTAAATATCTACTATTGACACATTAGTTAGTTCATATTCCCTCTGTGAGAGATCATTTGGCTCCACAGTCATATTTTGAAGCGTCCACTAAACCCAAAGGTCCCAAATGGTACTACCTGTTCACCCTAGGACCCAAAATGGTACCGGTTTGTTGCGTCCAGTTTTAACTATTTAACTGTATGTATGTACTATATAAACCAGAATCAACAGACACTAAAGAACATTAAGCACTAATCAGTATAAAAATCAACATTTAAATCAACTACACTCTTAATTCAAAAGAACGAAAAAATAACTCTTAAAAAGAGTGAAATCTATTGCGGGTGCATTCATTCTTTCTGAGTGCTATAGCTTTATCGAAAAAAGACGCTTTACGAAAAAACCAAGACTAAAATTCGTCCTTATTCGCGTGAAATTCGGAAAAAATCCTTTTGATGAGCGAAAAATAAAAACATTCTTTAAAAGAAGGACTCAAAAGCATTTTTATTGGTTCGATTCTGTCACGTGATTTTGTTTAGGGAGAATCTTCTATACCTCCACGTTCGGCTTAACTAACGTTGGTCGCGAATACCAAGTGCATGTCGCTATCTAAATGTCTTCATTTAATGAATTTGAACAATATTTGTTGCCGAATGAGATTTCTGAAGGAAATGCACAAAAACTACATGGTAAGTGCGAAGAATTTTCTTTTTTTATTAAAACTTGTAACTGTTAATATGTTTTGAACTGCTCGTATATCGTTACAAATCACCCACGTGCAATGTTACGGCGAACTTTTTGTAACTTTTCCTTCCAAATTAATGAAACTTCATCAACAATTTTGTTTCGGTCATCGAATCAAAAATATGACATTTGAAACAGTCGTTACCATCTTTGGTGTGTGTGTGTACTGTATATAAATTTTAGGCAGGTGTTACAGACCCGACCATGCGCAAATCTATAGGTCGGATACCGAATCCGCTCCCGATGGTCGGAGCTCCAACCACTGCATAATTTTAAATTAATCAAATATTGTTTTTGTGTATAATAAACTTTAAACAGTATCATGAACTTTGCATATTACACTCATTCATGTGTAACGGGCCATCCATTAATTAAGTAAGGGTCCTGAGAGGGAGGGGGTTAAAAATTCTCTACATACCCTTGCTTGGAGAGGGGGGGAGGGGTTAGATCCATTCTTACGTAATATTTTCCAAGCTGATATTTTATATAGAAATCCGCGGTCAAGTGGTTTGGCAAATATTATATTTCATTTGCTTCAGGAAGGTAAAAGTATGTATTATAGGATGAGCTGTTTTTTACTTGTGTTTTAAAGAATGAAACGTGTAAAATATAATAAAAATATCGCACTGTGTTTTGCATGTCTTATTTTTAATTATTATCGCACTATATACAAAAATTATTTGTCGAAAAAACATTCGGTCTAGATTCCTTACAGTAAACATTTCTTTACTCAAACATGTTTAAAAAAAATAATGATAGTCAATTTAAGAACGATCCCAGTGATGCAATATTTGTTATTTTATTATTGTGAAGAAAAAAAGGAATCTTACGTAAGATGGGGGGGGGGGGGAGTCTTGCATACCATTACATAGGGGGAAGGGAATGTCAAAAATTGCCAAAATTGTCCTTACGTAATTAATGAATGGCCCCGAAGAAACAAAATTGAATTCAAACGTATCTTGTCACAATTTATGAGTGACTTTTTAAATTAATTTGGACTGATGTAACTTTTAAAACCTTATTTATGTTAAAAGGCACACCGAGAATATAAATACAGAGTTTCAAAATTTTAAATCTATATATTTGGAACTGTGTGGGTTTTTTAATTTTATTTCAATCTTTAGATTAGGGATTGTACGTAATATTGCACATGGGTGATTTGTAACGATATACGAGTAGTTCAAGAAATATTACCAGTTAAAGTTTTAATAAAAAAGAAAATTCTTCGTACTTACCATACAGTTTTTGT
Organism: Uloborus diversus; assembly: GCF_026930045.1. NCBI lineage: Eukaryota > Metazoa > Arthropoda > Arachnida > Araneae > Uloboridae > Uloborus > Uloborus diversus. Next base: position 159,782 of record NW_026558390.1, read on the forward strand.
GCATCCTCTTCGGAAACACTAAAAACAGTTTTTTTTCCCTTTTTTTAACTTAAAAACAATTTTTTTTTTCAAATGAAATAACAGTTTTAAATTCAAATACACAGTATAAGCACATGAAAACACGTTTAAAAAACAATTTCACCAAATGAAAGTGAAATGATTTTACCTATTTTATTCTAAAAAAGAGTGAAATAGCGGCTTTCCAAAACGGAAAGCAGCCACTCATTTAGGATATTAATTTAGTCTTAAAAAAGAGTGAAAAACACTTATCAAAAGGGAGTGAAATTAGCTTATCCAAAAGGAGTGAAAATAACCGCTCCGCAAAAGGAATGAAATTCACTCCTATAAGGAAAGTGCGTTTTCAATACTGGAAAGGAGTGAAAATTTACTCAGTCTGAGTTAAAATCGCTGGAATTTTTAAAGAGAGTAGACGTAATGTAATAATGCTGCAGAGATAATGCTACAGAAAATAAATAGTGAAACGGAATAAAATTTTGAAAAAAAAAACCCCTCTAAAAGATACTGAAGCTATGGTTAAATCAACTATTAACTAATATAAAACCTTACTGAAAAGAAAATTCGGTGTATATATAATCCATTAATTCGCAGAAATATTAGGTCGAATAATTTTGTGTATGATTTCTGATTGCGTTCATTGTGTACTCTACGTAATTGCTCGGAACATTTTCCCTATTGATTGAAATGTCTGTTGGATATTTGGTAGCAAACATCTCTCTATATCCAATTGATGACAACCAAGCGCTCATTGCGACAAATCTTTTTAAGGGCTATAATCAGCACGAAATAATCTTCTCAGAGCAAATTTCCTGGAAAACATGATCATTTATCTTCGAGTATAAAGATGCGCCTGCTGCAATTGTCTTAACGATGCTTTTCATTCATAGTAAATTGCAGAGACTCGAGAAAATTATCATTTGAGTAAATGTCTTCTAATGGTCGGTTCGGTCATGGCGTGATGGCAAGCACGGCTGTGGCGACAATCCAAAGGATTACAAGCAATTGCTTGTTAGGAAGCTTCCCAAATAGTCTAAAAAAGAGACAAAAAGAAATAGGAATCGATGGTAGCGAAGGACAAGCACGCGAACGGCGTCGAAAGACGAACTGCCAAAAATTTCGCTCCGATTTTCGAATCGGAAATACGATATCGGGCGAGTTCCTAAAGCGCGCATTGTCCGAATAATATAGAGAGAAGAGGGCTTGGGAACCTGGACACATGTCGGCCTGACAAGCCATCCATTCCGGTGCTACAAAAGACGAAGAAACAACAAATATTCAATCAGCTTCAACTGCGATTTCAGAAGAATTTCCATCACCGTCTATTTACCTATGATTAATGGCGTCTGCGCAGGCAATCAAACTTTTGGTTCAACTACTGCGAAACGAAATTTATGTTGAAATAAAGTCTGGCCGCATCTTGAGTTTCAGGTTAATATTTTTATTGGAGAGGTTGTCTTAAAATGGATTCCTGGAAATTAGCCTAGTTAGAGCTTGCTCATAAAAAGATTCAATGTGTTGAACTGGGTCGTTGTAATTAAGTCCCGATATCAAGCTGTTGGACTTATACACTTGAAGTCAATGTTCATTATCGCGAAATATATAAAGTTATTTAGTTAAGACAAGGTCAGTTTTGAATTTTTTTCTGTATCAATATTTGGCATTAAACAACGTAAATACATTTAAGAAACTTAAAACTAGATTTCATAGTGCTGTCAAAACTATGTAAAAGATATATAAACCAAAAGCAAAAATATCTTATAACCTTCATTAATTTAAATTTATTTTTGATTGATTTCTCTCACAATAAGCACCTATTATTTCTTTTATGAAAAATATCTGAACTAACTGCTCTTTCCTCTTAAGCACCTTAAAAATGATTTTATCAATGTCTCAAAATTTATGAAACGTAATTAATTACGTTTCATAAACATGCAGAAAAAATTATAGCATATAAATTCATAACTGAGAAATGAAAAATTAGCAGGGTTATGGTTTGTTTGAATTAACATTATGTGTGTATGAACATCTCACTCGTCATGGGCAGTTTCACGGTCTCCGGCAGATTTCTGACAACTGAAAGAATCGAAAGCGAACCACAACACTGGCTCCGAAAAATGATTTGCAACAAAAATTAGAATTTTTAAATATACGACGAAAAATTTGGTAAACATTTTCTTCTTAGTGTAAAAGTACTTCACAAAATTGAACTACTTAAAATTCATCAATGCCGTAGAAAACGAATTACAATTAAATTATTAGTTATGAAAAACACCTGAACCATGTTCTTTAGCGCAATTCATAAGCATCTCCTTACAACGTGTTTTACCTCAGCTTACTTATTTGTTTATTTACAAGTGCAATAAAGGTATGATTAATGACCCAAAAGTTGACCACAGAAGTGCATCGAGAGGAGCTTGAGAGTTAAAGAACCTTTGGTTTTAAGTCGTATAACCATCGTATCATAATAAATTCTAGTATGGTAATGTACCGGGTGATCCAAAAGTCAGGATCAACATTAAAAATGAATACTTCAAGAACGAATGAAGTTAAAGAGATGCGGTTTCCACTAAACGGATGGAAAAGAAGCGGGTTTTGTCTGGCAATGAACCAAAAATAGTTCTTTTGGTGGCCAAAGGATGGCGCTGTCAGATTTCTGATATAGGATCATTCAAAGCAACAAACTATATAAAACGGAACAACGGCAGCAAGTTATGGTAGTTGACGCTGATATGCATCGAAATGCTGCTCAAAGTTGAAAAAGGCCGTTTTTACGCCATCAGTTGGTCGAAAACAACTATTTTTGTTTCGCAAACGCACAACCCGGTTTACACAAAACCCGGCTTCTTTTCCATCCGTATATATATGATGGAAAAGATGCGGTTGTGCGAACCGCATCTTTTTATCCTCATTCGTTTTCGAATTATTCATTTTTAAAGTCGGTTCTGACTTTTGGATCACCTTTTATATAAACACGTGAAGAGAATTATGGCAACTCCATTCCCCTACTGGAAGAAAATTATGTTACGGTATGACTCAAAAAAAAAAAAAAAAAAAACTTCCAGGAGACAATTCTGGGTGCTCTTATTATAGTGGTGATTCACAAACAATAAACAAATTAATATTGTGTAGGGCTTTCGAATATAACTTCGTATGTTCAGTGAAATTTTCAATAACGATTTAATTGGGCACCAGTTCACTAATATTTCGTTTACAGTTGATATCTAACAAAAATCTATTCGCTAAACTCTTTACTTAGAACAAAGGGAATTCTTCATAGAGTGGTAAAGTTCTTCATAAATTTATTTGTGTAAATGCATATTAGCAAGGCACAAGGATTAATTTGTATGTGAGCTCACGGGAGCTCAGCTCCTAATGGCTCTTCAGCACTTATTTTTCAATTTCATGCTATATTTTGCACATGGGATGAGATTTGTACTAGTATTTACACAATACAATGGTGTGCAAAACTTTAGCAACAATACCAGTTTTAAGCAGATTGACATGAAATTGCAGAAAATGAGTTCTTGCGAGCAGTGCAATAAAAACGCAATTCAAAAGAAGGGTGATCCGTATGCAAATATCAAGAACAAAGCGTCACGAGTGACGTATGAGTTTGAGGTGCGCAGTTCAAGAAGGGAATAAAAAGAAGGACAGAGCCGCAAAGACAAGTTGCATACTCTCTGAAATGTTTTCAATTTACATTTTTTTGATAGATATTATCATATAAACTACAAATATAAGCCAAAAATTTCATTAAAAAGGCAGAATAGTTCTGAAATTGGATTTAAAACGCGAGCAAAATGTAAACAATTCCACGTGATCAAAAAACGCTCTCTCATTGGTGTGACGTCAATCGACATGCTTCGCACTTCACTAGGGGGAAAAAACTCGCGCCTATCTTCACCCACAAGAGAAATCTTGTGGTGGTTCGTTCATATTTGCATTTCAGGTTTTTGAAAACTTTGTATAATAAATCTGTACACTGGAACCTGGATTTTCTAAAGGACAATCCGACAATTTGCCGAAAGTGGGTTCCCTTATTCTTTTTTTCATTTTTAGGGAAAAATCCCTATTTTCCTAGTGCCGAAATAAAAGGAGTCAAGACAAAACGGTTAGTAAAGATTTTTATGATCTAAAACAGGGTTTCTCAAACTTTATAGCCAGCGGACAGTAGGGAGAAAAGGAGAGTTCACCGACAAGATGGGGTGTTGGGGTGTTAACACCCCCTCTCACTCCCCCTCTCACCGCCTCTGACCTCCCCACCATTGCGCCTGCGCCTGGAACTTGAAGAAGATTACGGGGGTTTTCACTCGTTCGCGTTTTCGCGCGCACACGTTTTTGGACTTTGTCGTTTTTTTACTTTTAGGGAATGGCAACACTTTGTGGAAGATTAGGAGGTTTTTTACTTTTTGGATGACAACCAAAGTTTTCGGGTGGCAACTCTTGTTGCTATGTTTTTACTTTTCGATTTTTACTTTTAAGAACGTTCGTGGCGCTATCTATCAGGACTTTGAATATTTTTTTTCCGGACTTAGAATATTTCTGCGAATTTAATTATTTTACAGAGTGTTGGAGTTGGGACTCGAACATCCAAACTTAGAGTAAGCAAAAACGTATGCTAACCACTATGCTATATTTCCCATTACTCTTTCAGTCTTAATGTGAATCTGTACCATGACAACGAATATTACAATTAAATTAATTTTAAAACCATGAATTAATTTACTCTTTAGTACTAATCATGGCACATCATTAACTAAGTTTCAGCTCATAATTGAAACTATCATCATTATTATTTTTCATACTAACACAGTTTTTCACTTAAGTTAAGATTTATTTAAATGCAACCCATTCGAGATTTTTGATTTATTTCAATGCTTTGTGGACTGAAATATATTTTAAACTTTGATTTTCTTTTTCATGCATTTCAAACTTTATCATTTTTTTACAACATTGATTCTTTGCATGAATTTCAAAACTTGCAATCAATTTACTCTTAGCATTAATTAACACTTATCATTAACAAATTTTCAAGGAATTTTTTAAAATCATCTTAAACATATTTTTTTTCTCTTTTTACTTTTATACAACAAAATATTTTTTCTAACTTGTTAAATTTTCTTAACTATTTTTTTTTCTTTGTCAAATTTACAAAATAATTTTTCTAACCTTTTTTTTTACTTTCATACAACGAAATATTTTTTCTAACTTGTTAAAATTTCGAAGAAATAATTTTCCTAACTATTTTTTTTCTTACTCGTATTTTTTTTATTACGAATAAAAATGAAATCAATTTTTTTTTTACTTTCATACAACAAAATATTTTTTCTTACTTGTTAAATTTTCGAAGAAATAATTAACTTAAATGTTCTTTCATACATTTTGAACTTTATCGTTTTTTCCTGTTATTTAGCACTTTTATTATTTTTTTTTCACTATTTTACCGTTTTTCAATTATTTTCAGTCTTTAACTATTTTCTTACTTTTTAGTCTTTAACTAATTTCAAGCATTTCAGACTTAGATTATTATTTTCATGATTTCGATTTTTTTTAGTATATTTTAGAGTTTGATCATTTTCTCGCTTGTTTTTACTTTATCGTTTTTTTTCCCGATATTTTTAAACTTAGAAATTTTTCACAATTAGTAACAGGAATTGAATCCTCAAATTTTTCGAAACATTATCAGGTCAACAATTTTTATCCAACTATTTTAATTTAAAAACTTGCAATCAATTTACTATTAGTAGTAACTAACACTTATCATTAACAAATTTTCACGATTTAAAAAAAATCAACTTAATTAATTTTTTCATGCAAGCTAATTTCGCACTCAAGTTACATTTCATCACTACATATGCTTTTCAAGAGTTTCATTTTATTTATCACATTTTATTTAATCAACTCTAATAATTATTTTTTGATTAGTATTTAACTTAGTCATTTCATCGCATAGTATTTTACTTTATTTTTTTTTCATACTAGCACTCTTGTTAGAACAAAACAAAATTTTCAACTTTCATGAATTAGAATCACTTTGACTATTTCATTTTCCCAATAATATTTTATTTTACTTTACCATACTTTACTATTTTACTTACTGCGTTTCACTATTTATCATTCATTACAGCTTTTCCAAAATATTACTTTACAACCAACTAATTTCATTAAGAGAATTTTCATTACAATTTATAAATTTCAGTTTTATTTAATTATTTTTACCTGCGGTAAAATAAAACTCATCACATAAAAATGTTAAACATCAATGAAGAACTCAAGAAATGTTAAAATTATAAGTCGAGTATCAAAACTTCATGTCTACAATCCTACAAATTTTGAAAATAGACTCACCGAAAAATAACTTCTACTGAAATTAATTTCAAAACTTACAATCAATTTACTCTTAGCATTAATAAACACTTATCATTAAGAAATTTTCATGGATTTTAAAAATCATCTTAAATATTTTTTTCATGTAAGCAAATTTCGCGCTCAAGTTACATTTTATCACTACATATGCTTTTCAAGAGTTTTATTGAATTTATCACATTTTATTTAATTATTTTTTGATTATTATTTAACTTAGTCATTTTATCGCTTAGTATTTAACTTAATCATTTTCTTGCTTGTTTTTACTTTATCGTTTTTTTTCCCCGATATTTTTAAAGTTAGAAATTTTCACAATTAGTGACAGGAATCGAACCCTCAAATTTTTCGAAACATTATCATGTCTACAATTTTCATCCAACTAATTTAATTTAAAAACTTGCAATCAATTTACTCTTAGTAGTAACTAACACTTAACATTAACAAATTTTCACGGATTTTAAAAAAATCAACTTAATTAATTTTTTTCCAGTTAGCAAATTTCGCACTCAAGTTACATTTCATCACTTTATATGCTTTTCAAGAGTTTCATTTAATTTATCACATTTTATTTAATCAACTCTAATAATTATTTTTTTCATTAGTATTTAACTTAGTCATTTCATCGCATAGTATTTTACTTTATTTTTTTATTATTATTTTTTTTTCATACAACCACTCTTGTTAGAATAAAACAAAAATTTTCAACTTTCATGAATTAGATTCACTTTGTCTATTTCATTTTCCCGATAATATTTTACTTTAACAACTAATTTCTTTAACAAAATCGATATCATTTATTTTATAGTCTTTATTCTTTTCGAACAAAACATTCAAATGGTCATCTATGCGTTAAATTAAGAAACTTAATCTAAAATTTGACAAAATTAAGTTATAACTAAATACTGAGTAAAATTAAGTACAAAAGACTAACCTTTTTGGGGTGAAATCCCGCAAGTACCAGCTATCGCGAAGTTATTTAAAAACAATGAATGAAATTGTAATAAGTGGATTGTTAATTATAACTCAATCTCACAAAATTACAACTACACGCATGTTTTATTTGAAATCGCTGCATACGGCTGGCTGCCCATCGTCAATTTGCAGAAGGCATGCCGTGATATCGGCAAATCAACGCGGCTGTTGAAAAAAGCTACCCTGATCCTACAGAACTTCGGATCGTCCACACACACCAATGCGAATTGAGGAAATGACTTTATCAATATTGCTATCTACCCCTTTACCGATAACAGATAACAAACCCCACGTGCGAGTATGATTCACCCCTAGCAAGCAAATCTTGTAAGTGATGTCACTGTTTCTGACCAATTAAAATTAGTTCACGTTTCTCAAACGTCACGGCAAATCTCAATCATAGATCGTCAATAGCCTGATGCCAGGTTTTCCAAACAAAATTTTAGATTTTAATTCGTAGTTTCGAATTGATTTCTTTTTCATTTCAAACTTATAAAAAAAAATTCCAACTTGTAAGAAGATTTCTTTCAAAACCAGATTTTTGATTCAAAACAGTATTTTTTCAAACTTGTAATATTTTTCTACTTAGAAAATGAAATCAAATATTTTTTTTTCTTCAATCATATAAAATGTTTTTAAGAAATAATTTCTCAAACTTTTAATATTTTTCCACTAATAAAAAAAATCACCAATAATTAAAAAAATTTTAATCTTACAAAAATAAATTTTTCCGCAAAAATATTTTTTTTTCAAAACAAAAAAATAATAATAATATTTTTGTAACACATTATTTTTTTTCTTTTCAATCTTTTTTTTTTTTTTTTTTTTGCAAAACTTTTTTTTTTTTTCAAAAATTTTCAAACTTACAAAATAAAAATTTTTTCAACTGAATCTTCAAACGAAATGATTTAATTAAATTTAAAACTCAATAACACTTTACTCTTAGTATTAATAACCAATAGCATTTAACCATTTACTCTTTGCACTCTAAGTATTAATTAACACACACGCATTACAAATAATAATAATAATGTTTAAGATACTTACAAATCATCTACTCAAGCTTTCAAATATCCATCTAGCATGTTATTGTTCATTCGTGTGAGGGAACTTGTAATAAAACTTTACTCATCAACCGAAATTATAAGCGAAAATATCATTTTTAGCACTTAATATAATCCTACAATTAACAAATTGGTTTTAACTTTGAATTTAAGAAAAATAAAAACTATTACACACTTAGTAACATATCTAGCGTTATTATTTCTTGACGAATCACAAATAGGTGAGGGTCTTTTATTGATCATGTAACCAACTAAGTTAAGAAAGAGCGTTCTTATCTCATATGAGAATTTGAAGGTCTATATTAAAATTTTTCTCCAATATAAGTATATAGACACGTACGAGTTTGTGTATGTGAATATAACTGTGTATTGTTTTCAAATCATTGACATGTTTAAGCATTATGCTTCTAATTTTGACTTTCCACTTAGCATAAGTCGAAGTCCTTCGCATGTATTAATCTATTGAAATATCACAAAAATTATATTTTCATTCAGACTTAATTACAAAACCATACAATAAGATGAAGACAACACCGATAGTATAAAGATTACTTACAAGAAAGTGCATATAAAAAATATATGTAAGAGTGATTTCAAAGTATAATCCATCAACCATATTCAACAACTCAATAAAAACACAAGTCTCTTTTAAAATGATAAACACAATTTATTCACACACACGGTAAAAGATAATTAAATAAACTTACATCTTTAAGTAAAACTCTTCAAAACTTTCAAGCATATTTTTAACATTGATTGCATCAAATAAATCAGACACAAGACATTTTAAACATGGACTATCAACATTCAAAGTAACGAAGTAACGAGCCAAGTTTTCCCAATTAACATTATAAAGAGCCTGTTCGAAAAAAGTGTCGACCCCTTGTTAATGATTCACATTCATGCACTCTCATGTAAAAAATGAATCCATTTTTACAATCCACACATTCTTTTTTTGAAAGGTAGTTTATGTTGCGTATGAGCTCATCAAATAGACACTTACGTAGAGAATCAGCCAATTTACCAACTCCTTGTGATGTATATGTGCTGATTTTATCACATCGACAATCACAGGGATATTTTTTCTCAATTTCCGAAAGGATGTACTCTTTTAGAGTATAAGTCATAAGTTTGTCTTGGACACTACGTGAAATACAAGAGGACACGTAACACAATTTGTCAATCTGGCTTTCCAAAAGTAGAACTCTATCAGGCATCAACTTTTCTCCGCACGCACCCCACCTCTTAGCCGTAGGCCTTAGGTTCCACCGCCCGGGGGGTCCGCGTAGCGGGCCCCCCGCACGGCTGAGTGCGGCGGTCGATAGTCGTATCATACTACGGACGCCCGTGCTGGGCGCCAGCCCAGCTGGGAGTTTACCCCTTAATGTGTGGGTCTTGCTCACCGTGAGATACGGTATATCTCCCCGTACCTCGTTGGTGTGCCGTGACCCCCTGAAAGGGAATGGGGTTAGACATAAGCATACACTACTGCATGGTTATATACTACTGCATTTTATAAACTACGGCATAAACATAAACTAGGACACCCCGTCCATGTGGAGAACAGATATCAATCTGTCTCGATTTCTTGGGTGTCCTCTCTGTAATAGAAAAAATGATTATTTGCTGTTAAAAAAGAAAAAAGATTATTAATTCATCTGCCGTAGTTGTGATACTCACCGATCATTTACATGTCTCGGCTTAGAATGAGTGATCACATGATATCTGCAATGAAAACTAAGGTTATTAAGTGGGATATTCGAGGGGGGGGTCACTGGGGGTGGAACTTGGCTTTCTTCTTGACCTCGAGACTTCTTCATCACCTGGAAGCTTGTTACATCTTGCTATGCTTTGTTTTTTTTTTTTTTTTTTTCCTTGAACATTTCATTATCACATTTAACTGGACATCACATTACAACATTTAACAAGGACAATACATTACAACATTTATATTTTTGGTTATTTTTGAGTTTTGCTTTTTTTTTTTTTTTTTTTTAAATTAATTTTTTTTTTTTTTTTTACCCCCAGAGTTGCTTATCGTCTCGAGGTGAGGGACTCACCCTCATGAATCGTTGTGAAGGGACTCACCCTTATGAATCTTTGTACGTCCTTGTCGTCACGACACCCCCAGTTCGCCCCCTCAGGAGGACTCAGCTCTTGGGGTTGACTAGTGGAAGGGGATGATAATAGTTAGTTAAGCTATTTAAGGTTAAGGAGAGTGCCCATCGCGGGCCTTGAGGGAAGAGGCCCTCTCTCCAAGTCTTACTATTTATGTAAGTGCTGAAAAAACTTTTAAGGGGTAGCTATTTGAGCTGAGTTCCCCTTGTCTTTTTCGGTCAAGGCTTTTGTCATCATCTGCAATGTTTCTAGAAGTCCGATTAGTGTGGGGCCCTTCCCCCGGCCCCGTGGGGTATCCTGTAATAGAAATGTTACATTTACCCCACATCGTAACTTCCTTTATCTTTTTTGTCTTTTATTTTACAATTTTTTTTTTTTTTTTTAATATTTTTTTTTTTTTTTTTAGCTTCATCTTTGCAACCGGAATCGGATATATGGGGACATGGCTTAGAATGTGAATTTACCCCTTACCCGGTGTCCTGTAGTATTTCTTCGTTTTCGAGTAGGAATTGCATAAGGTCTTTTATTTTCCGTCGTTGCTCTCTGTCCGAGAGAAATTGTTGTGCCCAGGTTTCGTCTTTTATTTGTGGTTTTGGGATGTGGAAGCTCTGTGTGATCTAGCAATCATAGGCGAAATGATCCACGTCTCCCACCTCCCCGCATGTGCAATTCCCATTACCTTTATTGTGAAAACGTTTCCGGTATGTTTGAAAGGGGCCGTGACCTGTGATAAACTGAATTAGCTCTTTGTCTATTATATACCTTTTAAAGCTTACCGTTGGGTAAAATAGCTTGATATCCTTTTCTGTTAAGTCATACTGGGCTTGCCACGCATTTTTAAGCTGAGTATTAAGCTGCTTTTTAAAGTAAGATTTGGGTAGGGGTAAATCGAGTGTGATTTGCTCTTGGACGGTTGCTTCTTTCGCTAATTTATCTGCTAGCTCATTGCCGGTATTATTATTGTGGGCTTTTAGCCAAATTAATTTTATGTTACTTAGTTTGTTTAGTTTGTCTTTAGTGCGTTTAATTTGGACGGTATTACTTTTATATTTTTGTATTGCTTTTATTGAGGATTCGCTATCAGTCCAGATTATTGAGGTTTTATTGTTATCCGAGTTGACTTTTATCCAGTCTATTGCTTGTTCTATTGCTGATAGCTCCGCTTGAAACACTGTGTTTTGATTATTTAGCCTATTCTTTTGTTCAAAGATGAGTCTGTCATTCTTGAAGCTAGCAAATGCATTCCCTACTCCTGATTCCGTCTTCGAGCCGTCGGTGAATACTTCGTAGTTTAGTTGTTCTTTTATTTTTATAACATTGTTGAACTTAGCCTCGAAGTTACTATTTACTTTTAGGTATGGGAACCTGGGTCTTTTTTCATATTTTGTGTGATTAAAGCTTTTATTGTTAAAGACCTGATTTTGGTCATGTTGTAGCAGATTTTTGTATACGCAGTCGTATTTTACGACTAAATCTAGCGGGGGTGCGCCTATTAAGATTTGAGCTGAAATTGTCGGTATTGTTTTGTAACCCCGTGCTAGGCAGGTGACTATTGTCCTTTGTGCTGTAATTAATCCTGCTGAATTTTGTACATTCAAGTCACGTCCCCATACGCTGCTACCGTGCAGTAGTGATTTTGTGATTATATCAGGCATCAACTGGAACACTTCTCGTTTCAGTTTGAACAATCTTTGCACACTAACACAGATGTTACCATTCGCACTCTCGTTGAATACTCATAAGTCCTTTTTTTATAACAAAAGCGAAATCACGGTCTTCGATTAACTTTTGATTTATATTTTTACGTAGGCTTGAAACAAGTGATCTCCACACATCTGGTTCTAAGGAAATACCATCCTTAGTTGGTCGAAGAATACCATCTTTCCCACACGTATATCTTCTAATATGCACGCGTGTACGTTTCTGAAAAGTATTTACTAAAGTGAAAATATAATCACCCAAGTGTATCATATCATCAGGCTGTGGAGAAGCCTCAGTGTTCATTTTCATGTTCGTTGCATCCCATCTGTTCATCTTCAGGCTTCAAAGTTTCAGAATGATTTTCACCAGCGTTAGTCATTCTTAACTCTCATAGGATTAAGAGTCACAATACTAAAACAACTTCCTGTGAACTTAAAAAATAAATCAAACTAGGTTTTAGCACTAACGGGTGATGAAAAATCCTAAGTACATAGAATAAAATTTCACGACGTCTTTCAAAGCTCAGAATCACTCTGAAAATGATTCTTCAAACATCCACTATAAACCAATGAATATTCACTTTAACCAATAAGAAGTGTACATAAGTCTCTTGCTACTGACGTCATAGAATATCAAACGAACTTTTGAGCAGAGTTGAGTTGTTTTCCACAGTATTCAGAGTTTTAGAAAATGCCAACACTTTGACTTCCAACTTCATCCTGACCTACTACGAGTAATTTTAAGATGGAAGCAGGTTTTCACATCACACCGTATGTCGATGACGTTTTCGTATCTCGTGCAAATTGACATGATCAATGACACGTGGTTGACCATGTCATGCGTTAAAAAGTGTTTTAAATTATACGTGGTCATAGAGTCTGGTTTTTCAAATTGTTCGAGGTTTTTCAGTGTGTGTTTGCGTATCACGGCATAACATTTGCGTATATTGTTGAAAAATATAAATACTTTGTGTTTTTTACTTTGACAACCAGTAATTCTTCTGAAAGGGCGATAAGTTCCAACCTCTTCTTCTTAATGGTCCCTTAAAACTTTAAACTGGAATATCTCCTTGAATTTTGGTTGCACAAATGTCACGTTTTTTGTGTCAGTAATAGTTTTTATTGGAGATTATTTCTCTAAATATAAGTTAGGGGACCTGAAAGAGTTTTTTTTTTTTTGACTCATTTTTATTTTTGCTTCAAACTTTCAATATCTTAACCCTGCATCTGATTTTGAACAATTTTGAAATTGTAAGTATGCATCTAGGACTAACGGCTGCGAAAATAAAGGCCTTGCATGTTAAAACGGAACATCCGGTATAATCTGGCCCTTGATTGAAGATTAAACTGCAGCAAAAGCTGAATCATAAGAATAGGGTGGGAAACGCCAATTTCAGGGTCTGTATATTGATTTAAATCTCTAAATTTCATTTTTTTTCTTTCTCGCTTTTAAGGATTAAAAAAAACTTAATTTTTTCACTGAAATCCGAGTTTATAAATTTATAGCTCGGCGCCTTAAAAAAGTGGTTGCATGCTGTAATTTTACTTTCACTGTCTTTTTTTTTTAAATTGTTTTAAGAATGAAAAAGGGGGAAAAAAACATTTTCTTAAATTCTACATTCAACGGTGAGCGACTACACTCTAAGAAATTTCACCGTTAGAATACGGTCAGTGACCGGCAGAAAATGGTCCGGTCACTGCCCGTAAAAATAATATTCTGCCCGTAATCTTTCATGACCGTAAAAATAATAGGTTTGCCCGTAATTTCCTCCCCGTAAAATAAAAGGGGAGTGACCGTAAATTGACAATGTGCCCGTGAAAATTATATTCCTTTTTCTACGGCCACTGCCCGTACATTGACTATGTGCCCGTAAAAGCTAGAATTTGTTTTCTACGCCCATTGACCGTAAATTGATATTGTTCCCGTAAAAGCTAAAATTTATTTTCTAGTCCTATTGCCCGTAAATTGATATTGCTCCCGTAAAAGCTAGAATTTATTCTCTACGCCTATTGCACGTAAATTGATATTACTTCCGTAAAAGCTATAATTCGTTTTCTAGGATCACTGCCCGTAAATTGGCGTTATGCTCATAAAACTTTTCTATGGTCACTGCCTCCTGTAAATTAACATGATGTTCATAAAAAAATGTCACTCTTTATCGTCATGCTCAAAAATTATTAGGTGCTTTAAAACTTAGTTTATTGTCATATAAGAACCAAGTTATAAATAAAAGTTTTAAGAACACAATAAAATGCAAGTCATTTTTACAATTCAATTAATGCGTAAAATAGGCTAACACTGTTGGTAATGCAGTTTGAGGACCCCAGTTGCCAGAATTATAAATATTCTATTAAATGATCTCTAAAAATGAGAATGCATGTTTAAGAGAGAGAAGTATAAAAAGAAATATAGAAAAAATCCCGTGAAATAAGGGAAACTTAACTGAAAAAAAAAAACAAAAACAAATTCAGTAAAGCTTTTTTACTGTATGGATTATAGTAAAATACAACACTTAATATTTTATGTAAAATGCTTACATACACAATTTGTTTCATCGCTAAAACACATGTTACCAATATTGGCAACTAGTGTTTTTTTAATGGTTCGTCCATTGCCTTTACTTGTTCGCTAACCTCGTTCATTCAAAGAACATAGAACATTCAAAAAAGTTATATAAATTATTAAAAAACATATTTATACTTCATATTTAAAAAGTTATAAATTAATTAAATTATACATAAATTAAAAACTTGTGCAGTCGACTTCAAAAATAGACTGCATTTTTTACTAGCTAGCATAAACTTGTGGACAAATTAATTTTTAAACACCATAAGTATCCATTAAAGGTAAGCATCTCGAAAACAATTTTATCGAGAGAAAGAATTTTAGCTCAAAAATTATTACCAAAAAAATATGTGAGCATGTCTACATAAGAAATAAGAAGAGACAATATCCAGAAGTGTCAACAATGAAAACAAAGAGTTTAAAACATCTAAAAGGTTTATTTTACACTAATTACAAGTTAAATAACAACATAATTACAAATAAACTTTTTCAGAAGAGAAATTATGGTCAAATTTTTCAAAACTTGGTTGAATCACTTTTTCCAAATCTTTATTCCTTTTGGATCCTTTAGTTCAGTAACTTATCCAAAATATTGCCCTAAAAAGAAATCACCATAAGGAAAATTAAGAATGATTTATTTTTCACACATTTAAAGCAGAGCAGCATTCTCACTAAATAGTAGAGACGTACCGAGTAGCACTTTGGCCGAGTACTCGGCCTTTTATTACTCGGCCGAGTACCGAGTTACCGAGTACTCGGCAGAGTTTCAAGTACCAATTATGTTTTAAGAAGAACCACTGACACACATGTGATGAATTTTGAACTTATTGGAATAGTAGTATAAACCTCCTTGTCCATATAATAGTTTTTAAAACTAAATTCCTGCTGAAATTTAATCACGCATTATATATATATATACAATTTTGTTTGTGTCAAAAATTTTACAAAAAAATAATTTTTTAAATTAAAAATAAATAAATAAAAGGTATGATTAATCAAGTTGGAATTAAAACAAATTACAGTGAAATCCCTCTAATGCGGACACTAACAGGACAATTTTTTTTTTGTCCACAACAGAGAGGTGTCCGCAGGACAGGGGTTTAGTAATGTTATTTGCATTTTAACTGGGGAATTAAAAATTGTCCGCATAAGAGGGGTGTCCGTCAGGAAGGGTTTCACTGTATACCAATCAATTAGAGTTCTAATCTGCCAAACAGAAATAATTTTTAAAAGCAGATAAAACAAATGTGCAGGAATACTCCAGACGCGTGTTTCTGCCCCCCCCCCCCCGTTACAAGGAACGTCTTTTTCAGTGCATAACATGTGAGCTAAAGAATGTAAAGACATTCAACAAAAAAATACGACTTTTGTCGGATGCCTTTAAATCTACGAGCCCCCATTTTGTGCATTGAAAAAGGAATTCCTTGTAATGCCAAAACACGTGTCTGCAGAGTTCATGCACTGTACTTTTAAGGTTGTTTTATTTTTTAAGCAAAGGTATTTTTTCATTTTTTATAACTAATTTTTGTTTGTAGCAAAAATCCATTTTTAATATAAAAATTCCATATTTTCTATACTTACATTTCTTGCGTAATTTTTAATAAATAAGTTTTATTAACTTTGGGGACATTAAAATAAAGATTTATTCCATTGAAGCATTACAAACTTCATTATTCTCAAAATTTAAATTTGACTTATAAATTTTAATTGTAAATAATTGCAGAATATAATGCTTGCTCTTTTTTTTATAAATTTTAGTATCTGTCTTGGACAATATTCAATTTTTTGCAACTACTCGGTATTGGCCGAGTATCTGATCAGAATTTGGCCGAGTACGGAGTAGTTACCGAGTACTCGGTACGTCTCTACTAAATAGTGAAAATCAAAATAAAGCATTTTAAAGCACCCTATTTTTTTTAACCCCTTTCCCTGGTTTCATAAGGTTTTCCTCCCTAATATGATGTTCAAAGGATTTTTACATAATTTCCAGGAATCCTAGGAAAAAGCACATGCATACATAGAAATATAAGCTATAATAAAATTAAACAAAAAATTAAGGCTAGATCAAAAGACATCGTAACTGCTAAAATGTATAAATCTTAAGCTTAATGCATGCTGGTAAACATGTAAATATCGAAAAATTTGTTTCATCAAATCAAACGAATGACAAAGAAAAGCATTTTTCCGACATCAATTCAAAATATGTGGTCTGTTTTGAAAAGAAAACAAAATGAGGTTATGAATATTTAGTGAACATCAATTTCAAAAAAAGAAAGAAAATCAATTGAAAACATAAACAATAATGATGATCATTAAGAGATATAATTAAACATAAAGCACTTTGGAGTCTTGCAAAGATCTCGGGGGAAACCTGCAACTGTAGTACAAGTATAAGGGGAAATTTCAGGGAAAAAACGTTTTGGCATTTTTAGTGCCAATACTGGGCTATTTCCTGACGAGCATCTACAGTATGATAAACAGATATTGAAAACACCTTTTTTCAGAGCATAAGCATCTAAGCCTTTGGACCCCATACATAAGCATGGTAGCAGATTTTCTAATAGAGGGGCTAAGGGGGGCCACAAGGGATAAATAAAAATAAACTATTTTATTAGATAAATTTTCATTCATTTTCCCATACATAAATAAAACTTTTAAACCAATTTTATAAATAAAAACATAAAACATATTTGAATAAAACCACTTTTGTTCGCTATGGGAATAATATCAGAGTCCGAGTCCAGTCCTAAAGGATGCATTTGTACTGGTTTAATATTTGTATTTTTTTTCCAAGTTCGAAAAGAAAAGTAAAGACAGAAAACATGTTGCATTGTTGGAAGGAAAAAGAAACTCCGGGAATCTTCAACTCCTTTACCCCAAAATAAGAGAGAGCAAATTTATTGGTCAAAAATTTTTTAAGTACAAAGAAGCTAACCAATGTATGACTAACCAATTTTTAATGCTTGAAAGAACTGTCATGGAAAAATTAAGTTTTTAAAATCAATTTCAATTTTTTCCTCCATACATTCAGAAAAAACTAGTTTTAAATTTTAAACTTTAAATCTTTTTGGATTTCCTTTTTAACTGAAAACTTATTTCATGCTCAAGATCCATATAGATGTTCCAATAAGTGAAAATTTTCCCTTGTGTATGTCAGTTGATCGTTAAAAAAAAGATCTATATTCGGTACTTGACCCAGTAGCAAGAACTTGGGTCGAGTACTCAGTAATCATCCTAAGTACTAAACTACACTAAATTACTGCAATCAATAGTAGGACAATGTTTTCAACCACACATGCACACTGGGTTTTAACATGCATACTCACCAACTTTGAAAAAGCTCATCGTTTAAATTAGGGATACATTGAGTATGCAGTTGATTTTTGGTATACTGATGACTATTTGGCACACAAAACCGAATACTTGGTTTGGCTGAATACCTTAATATTTAGTCAGCAATTGAATAGTAAATAACATAAATAGTTGACAATTAGTAGGCAAACAATTTTTTATACAATGAATGTATAGTACTCTAGTACAAACTTCCAACCTGTTATTTACTAATATTATCACATTTGAGTAATTCTTCAGAAAACGTAACTTTTGAATGCAAATATTTTTCAATCTCGAAACCTTTTGTTTCCTTTTTTTTCCCGTTCTTACATGAAAGTGTTACCTACTAGAAGTAACCATAAACAATGGCCCAGCTAAGTTTTAATTATTTTACACATAAATAAAAAGTAAAATAATCCCTTGTTCGTAGAAATTTTTTTTAAAAAAAGAAAAAAAACTTTTAGTATTTAAAAATTGAGGCCAATTTAACATCAAAGTAGTAGTTTTGTTAATTGTGCAATCAGTCAGCTATTTTAATGATTAGTGGGAATATAATATTAAGTTCTCTTAATTAAAGTATAGTTTAATTAGTAGTTTCAAATACATGTAAAATACTACTAAAATGAACTAAACCACAATATTAAAAAGTTAAATATACTTAAACAATTATCATTTGAGGCACTTGTGAAAGGAATAATTAATAAATAAGTATATACTTTTAATTAAGTTATTAAGCAACATAAACAGCCACACAAGGTGTGTGACATGCCACGGAAATGAAATTCACACGTTGTGAACCAAAAATAAACTAAAATAAAACTTATTATTCAAAAATTGGTGGCAGGTTTAAATCGATATATTTTTGATGAAATTAAAATTCATTGTTAAATGAATTGTTCCTAAAATTTTTTACTGTAAAAGGCATGTGACAGAAAAGTTACTTTTTGAAGAATGACTCATTTAAGGTGATTTTAGTGCAAGAGAAAACATTCAGATGTTACATTTAAGTTTCGTAGCTTTTCACTTTCTTTTATATCTTACGCCACATAAACATTTTTTTTTTACCGCTTATAAGTCATAAGTATGAAACTAAACTCAGTGGCGCAAAATTAGAGGCAATCCCACCGTGCCCATATCAATCTTCATGACAGAGGGCTGTGGGGTGCAAAGGCAGGTGTTCTAGTAAGGTGGTCAGCCGAACGTGGAACCTCCAGTGTTTAGTTTCCAAGCATGCTTGGTACTCATTTTATTGACCCACTTATGGGATGAAAGGTCGAATCAACTGCGCCCAACGGGGAATTAAACTCAAATCTGCAATGAGGAGGCACAAAGTGCCACTGGACTTCTTAGGTATGAAACACTAAGCAGAAAAAATCAATTTGTGAAACGTTTCTCGTCTCACAAATGATTAAAAAAGGCAATTTATAACGTGCGAAGAAAACACTCAGAAATTAAATTTTGCAGCATTTTGATTTCGGAAGTTTTACCATTCAAAATATTATGTAATGCTTAAAACAAAATAATTAATCTACAGAAAATAGATAAGCATCCTCAATTCTAAATTGCCATAAAATAAAAATACAAAAATTACATTTTTTAGCCAAATATTCAGTCTTCAGTCAAATATTTGACTAGAATTCTAATAAAATATTCGCTCAAAAACATAATTGAACTATCAAATCATCCAAAAGAAATCAATAACCAAACTCTCGACAACAAACATTCTTTTATAACACTATTTAATTAAAACACTAAAGAAACAATCATTTAAAAAACACAAAGGTATCTGTTCCATAATAGTGGAGGCTCATCCCCTAAAAGACGGTGCCTCAAAGAAGGACATTCCTAAAAAAGACACCCTTACAGTAAATTTTATTAGCAGTCTACTTTTGGTTCTTTTCAATAGTAAATGAGTGTTACTGATATGATTAATATAATTCTTAGATTGCAAACATCGCAATTGGAAAACAAAATATCAAACATATCATACTATTTTGAACACGCTTAAAATGAATTTCTGCTAAGATAAACTAAGGTGAAGGCCAATAGATTATAAAGGTCCCTTGGAGTTAGTTTTAATAAGGTTTGACTGTATTTTCAAAATAAATATGGAAATCTGTGCATCTTACATGCAACGATGGATACAAGGTGAGGGTCATAATTATCTGCCGACATTATTATCCAATCACTTTGTGCTCAAATATACGTAATGAATAACCTGCAAACAATTGGGGTATTTTTTTTTATTTAAATTCACTTAATATTTTTTAAAGTAAAAATCTGGAATACAACTTCCTTTCATTGCTTTTAAAATTAATTAGTATTGTTTATGTCCCACAAGGTGCTTTATTTCTGGATAAGTTATTGCTTTAATTGACACCCAAGTATTTTCAGAATTTTTTATGCACCTTAAAAATATTCTTCAGCATGACCAGCCCAAAAATAGCAGTATCTAACCCCCTGATATCAACCTTTTCATCATTTATAAGCTGTACCACAAAAGATGGCTAATGCACTTCTTTTGTCGTAAGTAGGATCAGGCCCGGCATTTTAACTACTGTGAATGCGTTAGGCATTAGGATCGGCAATGGGGTTAAAACCAAGGATTCTGGGAGGAATTGAGCCCCTAAAACCTCCTACCTGGCAGCGCCCATGCATACCCTAGTCATGCTCATCTTTTTTTCTTGGAAGAAAGGGAGGGGGGAAATCCCCCCCCCCTCCAATGACGAGCATGGATGGGTATGCAGTGGGACAGCCAGGGTTGAGATTTTAACTGTTGAAAGCTGCCCAAGTATCCTTGGTTGTAGCACATGTTACCAATCCGAAATGCAGTAGTTTATATACGTATAAGGCAAGGGGGCCCATATAGGGGTGAAGGGGGGCTAGAGCCCCCCCTTGAAATTAGAATTTCCTTGCTTTTAGTACTTTTTTCCTTGCAAAAATGTAAAAACATTTCTTCTCCAGCCATTAATGAATAAGTTATTAAAAATGTCAAATTTTAATGACTCTAATCTGTCCTGAAATCAGTTTCCATGGGGAAAACATATAGCTAAACCACAGGGAAAATATTTGAGCCCCCCCCCCCTGCAACTTTGCATATGGGCGCCCTGCCTATACAATACAATACAAATAGGACGTGTTCTCATACCTATACAATACAAATAGACTACCTAAGATTACAAAATGAAAAGTTCTGTTTTCGTGTCCAGTTCATCGGACATCACTCTGTGGCACAATTATACTGAACATTTTATATTCTTTTAAATTTATTATAAAATTTTATTATTTCATATCGATAACATTTAAATACAACAGCGACCAGAAATAAAAGCACTGAATACAAGTAACAAGTAGAAAAATTAAAATCGTTAGTTTAAGAGCAAAGAAACTGATCGTCGCTCAATAGAGTTTAGAAAAACATTTCTTAAAATAAAATATCAATACATACCTCTAAATAAATTCCGATGAAACACTTCTTGATCCAGAAGTTATTTTTCATCCAATTGTGCAAACTGGATCAAACTTTAAAGCAAGGATTGTCTGGGTGAATGAAAATTCAACTAAGTATATGGAACAAAATAAAAAATGGTAGGTATGATTATGCATCATTTATATAAAAAAAATCCAGATTAAATAAAAAATTATTAAATAAAAACAAAAAACCCGACTGCGTAAAAACCAAAAAAACTAAAACGAAAAATGTATAAGCCCAGTAGTTTAGAATGTATTAAGTACTACTAAATAACTACACCGTTGAAATAGTTTTATAACCGTACACACATAAGACAAAGCATAAATTCAAAAGCAGAATAGAAGGATCAACAGTAAGGGCCCATTCCTTTCTGATTCAAGAACCCCGTAAAGTTTGAATGAACGACATTTTCGAAAACGTTTTCGATTTCGGGTAGTTTTTCGAAATTGAAGATCGAAAAATTCAAAAATTTTGGCGATCTTTGATGATATTGGAGACAGGGGGTTGAGGACTCTCCCCTGAAAAAAGTTTTGGAACTAAAGTCGTAAAAATACAGTTGGCGATTTTTTGTGATGAGTTTGGGGGGGAGGGGGGGAGGTTTGGAGACCTTTTCCGGAAATTTTTCGAATTTACAAATTTAAATTTGCAAAGGTAAATTCAGGTTTGTGAATTCGGGGGGGGGGGGATCACCCCAATTGCTCCCTCTGTGGATCCACCACTGCCCCTCCCCCACTTCAAGGACCTGCAACCATGACTCCTATAAACCTACCATTATGATTAAAACACATTCCAGTCAAAAACATTCATACCAGAACCAAATCATTCAAAAGAATGACATGAAACGCGCCTTTGACAACAAACATTCGATTATAACACTATTTGAAGGAAACACTTCAAAAAACAGCAGTACAACCAGGGGGAGCGTTCAAGGAACTAGACCCAAATTGAAATGACCAAGAAAATTCAAAAATAAAAATATTTGTGTTTCGCATATAATTTCATTAGTCGTATATAAGAAAACTTGAAGTAAGCACGATTTAAACGTTTTTGAAAGTACTGCATGAAACAAGCCTATTAAATGAAAAAAGTATAATAGGTATTCGTTATTATGTATTGAACTCAGCAGTGACTAATTTTAAAAATGTATAAATGATAAAAACGTATACAAGAGAAACTTATAAACTGTGCTTCACTGTATAATACACAGAGTGGTCCGAAAGCGGGAGTAACCCGTTTTTAATTTTACTATGGTTGAATGTTTGCTGTAAAGTTCAGGCTCCGATCTGAGTACCTACAGTTCGGGGGGGGGGAGGACACATCCTTAAGAGATCCACGGCCCAAGAAATTGAGGGAAAAAAAAGAAAAAAAAAACTAGTACTGAGACTTATTTACGTAAACAATATACACTGCTGGTCTAGGAGAGGACCCACTGAGTTTTTGCAAGGGGGCAAAAATTTATCGAGCTGGGCTTAACAGTTACTTTGAAGTCTTAAGAGCTTCAGTTGAGCAAGATCCATGTTGCAACACAGCTGAATTCTGCACCATATTCCACTTAATTTGGGCGTTTAGAACATTGCGTTTAAAATTCTGCTCCGAACCCAGCAAAACATCTGCAATAACATGGAGCAGAATTCCACTGTGTTACGACATAGATGGTGCTCTGCCGATTTTTACTACTTGCAAGACTGTAAAGTGACTGCGTAACGAACATAACACTGAATATACGATGGGGGAGGGGGGTCACCCCGTTTGAACCACTCTGTATTCTGTATATTAGACCCTTAAAGAAATGAAATCCTGGCTATGCAACCCCCAATAAAAAGTTATTTGATTTTATAAGTCACATGAACGACTCTCTAAAAAAGGCATACCCACAGTAAATTTCAATAGCACAATCTCACCACTTTAATCACCTCCTCCCCCCTCCCCCCCAAAAAAACCTATACACACCTATGCAAACACAGCCTAAATTTCCTACTAGAAAGACATGGCTTCTCGTCCGCTCAGATTGAGCAAATTGAAAACTGCTTCAATTTCATAGAGAGCTGCGATTCAGACAATACAGCAGTTAATGATGTGAACATTCTCCTTACAGTAATTATTATACAAAATATTATATTTTAAGTTATGAATAGTTGTAAGTTATAGTAAAACATAGTATTATTATAGAAATTTACATTTAATTTATAAGTTTAGGCACATTGAACTAGAAACAATTCAGTAATTAATTAAGTGTTGAAAGTTGATAAGAAATACATGTTACATCACATTATTTTTGGTTTATAATAATTGTATGAATAACTGTTTAAAGATTTAGCTATAAAAAAAAATGTATGAAACATGTTTTAAACATTTATAGCTGTGAAACTAATGAAAACAATGATGTCATTATTTATATTTTGTACTAAAAACGAATCTGTCGTTAATAGGTAGCCTAAAGCAATTTATTTTCAACTACGTACCTATGTTTTATTTCATTGGTTTAAATGTAACATTTGAGTTCATTAAAAACAATCTAAAAAATGTAACCAATTCCTATTAGTCATGGATCATGGTTATTTAAAACCAGGAATATAAAGCATGCAGAGAATTAGTAAATAATTCATTTTGTCCTCATGCACAACATCTTTAATTAATTACATTAATTTAGAAAAATACTGCAGAAATTTTTGAATGAAACTAAGGAAATTAAAACACATGGAGCATAATATGATATTCATTTGTGCGTTTATATTGCATCACGTTTGCATGCAGTACGTCTTGAAGTACGTCTTGATACAATCAGTATCAATTCTAAATTTCAACGTTACAGCGAAGCTTCGGTACTCGCCATCAATCAATGCTCACAAATTATTGTTATCAAAATAGCTAATAAAAAAAGAACAGTGGATTAAAATTACACTTAAACAATAGTATAGAAAAAAAACCACTTACTTAATATTTTGAATCCAGACATTGGAATCACATGGCGACGGCGACGAAGCACGAAGACAACATCTTTCTTTCGATGCCTAGGCGCAATACTTAGATGAGAGCCTGTATGTCAGAGTCCCTACTCTCCAATACGTATATTTGGTCCAGATATTGTGGGACTTATATCATACATTACATATTTAAAAGGTTAAGTTGTTGGAAGGGACTCTAGTTGGAAGACAACATTCGTTCAACACAGGCCATCCATCTTGATTTTTCTCCTTCCCGCTTCTTTGCGTAGAAACACGTGACAACGACACGTGATCTTTATCAGCTAGCATATTACGGGGAATGACCGTATTCTGCACAAATTAAGGGACTGGACGACTGCCCCGTAATTTTACGGTCAACGCAACTTAAATTTACTGTAGTTTTTTTACAATTACGGTCACTGCCCTGTTTTCTCGAAGAAGGGCACTTACCGTATAATTTTATGGCCAATACGCCTAAATTTACGGAAATTTTTTAGAGTGTAAAGAAGGCGAAATCAAGAAATGTAATTCAAGAAATCCTAATATCGTAAAATGTTTAAAAAATTACCATAAATGCCTTTATTATTTCAAGTCAAATATATCTTTCTCTCACTCATTTAACCAAAAAATAATCTTCCACTATTAATGATGTTTAACAATGTTTAGCATACTCAATAAGTATATTCACATTCAGTATACTGCTAAAAAGATCTGAACTTGGTGTTACAGCTGTCGTGTCATAGTGTGTTATATAGAACTGGTTTTTGTGCCATAATGAATATTAGTTATAGAGATATCATGAGGTGAAAGTTTTATTTGAACTTTTGATTTATTACTATTATTATTATATACTATCCAGTTTGTCTTTAAAACATGATTGCAAACCGGAACCGAAAAGTAGTTCAGGGACTCTCCTCTGCCAGTTTTTAGAAATTGAAGTTCCAAAAACGCAATTTTAGACTATTTTCGGAAGTGTTGCGTAGAGAGGGCTACATGGGAATTGTCCCGGAATTTTTCATAGATTGTAGTCTTGGAAACGCAATTGTAGGCCGTTGATGGTAACTTCAGAGGAAGAGGTTTTTGTCCTCCAAAAGTTGATTCCCGTGAGCTAGGGTCCCGGTTTCCCCCACCGCTCCTAGATCCAGCACTGATCTCTGTAACGAACTTTCAAGAAAATGATTAATCAGTAAAGAATTCCACTGCAACGTAAATACGGAAGTTAATAGTTTAAATGTAAATGCAGTTTTTGTAGTAAGTAATATTGTGTGCTACATTTTCCTGCAACTTTTTTATTAGTACACGTTGTTCGTGTGCAATTCTGCTGTAAGCTATTCAATTGTTTTGGAAATATCTTTGTATTTTAAATTTTCATAGTAGCTATGTTAATTAATAATTATATTCATACAAAGCCTAAACCATCATCAGCCTTCAGTCCCAAAATACGCGAATTTAGTGCATATTTATTATTTCTAAAAGCTTCTTTTACACTTGTGTAGTACAGGGGCGGATACAGGCTACTTTTTTAGGGAGGCGGGTCATGCTAAAGAATGCCCCCCCCCCATGAATGAAACTACGGTTTTGGTTTCGAAAAATTTCTGAAGTTGCTTGGATGTCAATAAAAACCACCAAATTGACCTGGAAGAAATGTCTGGCACCTAATAGGACATTAACGGTTTAAATTAATTTCATAAGCAATGAAAAGAAGCATAGTATTTCAAATTCAAATTTTACTTTCGAAAATAATTAATGAAATGAAAAGACTACTGAAACCGTTTACATTTTATTTATTAAAGGTTTGAACACAATGTGGATGGATACTGTTGTCGACTGTTTAGGGGGCGTCATGACCCCATGACCCTCCCCTTGTATCCACCACCGGTGTAGTAGGTATTCTGAGAAGATATTAGTGCTAAGTCATTGTTCTAAAACGTATCCTAGAAACTGCGCATAAACGTGTGCCACAAAATGTTTAGCGTAAGTGTTCACAAACGTGTCTTTAATGCTATCCTGTAAGTGCTTCAAAAGTGTGCTAAAAAGAGGGCTGAACTAAATATATGTTCCGAACTATGTTTCTAGAAGTGTTTTGGAAACTGATCCAAAAAATTGTTCTAAAAAAGGAGACAAGTGTACGGGTTCAAAAAATGTTTTGAAAAGTGTTCAGACAACGGTTCTAATAAATGTTCCAAAATAAGTGTTCTCAAAAAGGAGACAAGTGTCCGTGTGAAAAAAATGTTCAAAAAGTGTTTGATTATTTGCAATGTTATTTAATTAGATATCTAGAAGAAATCATATAGACGATTTCACACGTGGAAGAATGATCGGAAAGCTGGAGAGTGGCGTAGTGGGAAAAGTGTAGCTGAAGAGTTTAGAATTAACAAAAGTGTTGTTTTGTATACTTGGAAAGCCTTCCAAACCATAAGTACAACAGTTAGAAAGGTTGGTGATGGTCGGCCCAAGAAAACAACTGCGGTTGATGAGCGATATATCGTCCTGCAGGCGAGAAGAGCCCGAAACCAGTCAGCAAGCACCATTGCTCATCAAGTGTCTACCTCAACGGCGCGACAAATGTCGCGGTTAAGTGTCCAGACGCCTTCACACAGGTAGCCTATTCTCCCGTCGTCCTGAACGCTGCATTTCGTTGGAACTTGGCCATCGTAGGAATCGTTTACATTGATGTAAAGAGCACAAAAACTGGACATCTTATCAATGGAGTCGTGTACTCTTTACGAATGAGAGTCGTGTTTCAGCACCACAAGTGGTTCTTAACGCCAACTAGTCTGAAGAGGGATCATGACATGGTTTAATGCCAGTAATGTAAAGGAAAGACACCACTATGGTGGCCCTGGAGTTATTGTCTGGGGAGGCATTATCCTGAACGGGCGGACAGAGCTCCATGATTTTAACAGAGGTTCTGTAACAGGAAATCGGCATTGTAAGGAGTTCTTTCTTCTCCATGTGCGTCTGTTTCGAAGTGCATTGGTTCAGACTCCCTTTTGAAAGTCAATGCACCGAACTGATGATATTCAGCAGCTACTGAAAACAAGCTATCAGAAAAATATAAGCATCAAAGCTTCATTAAACAGGTGGTATAATTAAGAGCAAGTTTGTAAATCCAGTTTTTCTGTGAAGCATCAAAACAATGATTTTTATCCATCCGTTTTTTTTTTTTTAATCTTTAGTAGCAAAAACATTTCCAACATGATGTAATTTTTAGTTAAATAATCATATTTTGATAAATTAGCACTTTATATTCATTATATTGCAGTAATTTATATTTACGATAAAAACCGTTATAGTCATGCTGTCGACTAATAGTTTTTTCGTTGCCATTCATTGTTGCCGCTGAACAATTACTGATATAATATGACGAAAAATCTTAGATTTATTAGGAAATCAAGCAGTTGTGATTAATATTCAAAGTTAAAATACTTTTACTAGACAGTGGCAGTGAAAAAAATATGAGATGACGCGACATATACACGAGCAAATATAAGCGTCTATGACAGATTGAAATTAAAAAGGTTTTAAAAAAGTGGGGGCTAGAACTACAATTACTGAGTAATTGATTCATTGTCAGTCACACTTTTTAGAATTTTTTCAGGTCAATTTAAGAATGTTATGAGTATAGCTCACTAAAAGGAATTTAATGCTGAAACTGATCTAAGAAAAAATATGACCTTTTTAACCTTGCAGAAATGGTTAAAATACAGTTGAATTCGATACCCTATATAACTATGATACTGAGATTTAAGATACTGGTACTTGTTTCAAGAAAAATATATGTTCTTTCTTTTACTGCGTGTATTTTTTACTGCATGTATGATAAGTATTTGTGAAATGAGTAATAAATATAAGCACAAATACATGAAATAAAAAAAAATAAAACAGCACAAATGCTTGGAAAAAAAGGAAAGAAATAATTAGCGTGCATAACAGAAAAAATAATAGTCAAAACAGAATATTTTGGTATCTAAATAATGTAAACTGTCAGTTTCAAAAACTCAACTACAATTTTTTAACATTTCAGTATAATTTTTATTTTGCATAACAGTTTAAATTAAAGGCTCAAAATGGTCAAAATTTCATCTTTTTACATACCCTACATAATTTTTCAGGTAAAAACTATAAAACTTAGGCTAAACTATGAAAATTGTAGTTCATTTTGTAAAAACAAAGCATTATACATGTTCACTAAAAATGTCATTCAAAAATCTTTTTTAGTGCGCGTAATATCGAAAAAACGCAATTTGAGATAAACGGCTCTACGTTATTTTTTCATTCTGTAAGTTACATTAAAAAACTGACGCGTTCCCTATCATTACTTTCCTAAAAAAAAAGAATTTTTTCAAAGATTTCTGTTTCAAATTATTTATGTCCAGAAAAGACTATCTCTGTCCGTTTTTTTTTTCTCAAAAAAAATCGAAATTAAAGCGAAAAATGAAAAATACTGTTTTAATGCAAGTTTTATAATAAAATACAATGTTCTTCATGTATAGTAATTTTCAAACGAATTTCCAATTTGATTGTTCTGAAAAAGCTCATTCATCTTAACTATTTCACTTTGCCCCACATTCCTCTACTTTCAAAATGTTGAAGCGATTTTAAATTTTTATTTGACTTAATTTATCGGAGTTAAGCCTTTAGGTATAATTTTAATTCAAAGCACAATGGCCAAAAAAAGTTACAGAATTACGTTTATTTCACATTAAATGCTGAAAATACTAAACTAAAAAATATTATAAAATACAAAAACTTACATATGATATGTTATCATACAATATAATACACTTAAGCCTTTTGGTTGTGTAGTAATATATAGATCAATGACTAAAAAAAAAAAATGATTATTCATATTTCACAGTAAATGTTTGAAACATTAATGCAAGAAATACTATAAAATACAAAATATTTTTATTAAATGCAAAACAATATAAAATTATATAAAATTATAAACTGGTATCAATCATTCATTAAGAAAAGATACCATAATTAATTTTTGAAGAGCAAAATACGCACAGAAGTTTTGTAATCGCTATAGTTTGCAACGCCCAAAGGTGCATCATGAGGAATAATAAATCCATGTCAAAACAAAGAGCTGCTTGACAGCTCTGTTTCTCTTAACCTCTTATTTGTTCCGCCTTTTCCGCTTCTTCAGCAGTTTTAAGTTTGTACAAACTTCACTTACTTAGAGCAGATAGAACACTAAAACGCGCGTAGTCTCATTTCCTATGGCTTCGCTCTACCGCCCACACACGCACCCACCCATAGATGAATACCTTAATACCAAATGCATAATTAGGGTATTTTTCCTGCCAGTTGCTGTCAATAACTATGCCTCTTGTCAAGTCTTTTGTTTTTAGTTTGGCATTTCTCTTCTCGGTTTTTACAAGTACTAAAGAGAATAAAAAATGCTCTTTTGTTTTGTCTAAGAAAGAAATCTTGAGTGGGATGTCACGGAAGAAAAAGGAAATGCTTGTACTTAAATCAACTCTATTTCAATGAATAAAAGCACTATTATTTTAAGCGTTATTGGACTCTTATATAATTATTTTTTTTCTAAACTAGTTTTCATTTTATTGGCTGTTTTAATCTTAACCCGAAAGTTTTAAATATTTTCAGTAATGTAATTTCAAAATTTTATAAATGCAGTCAGCTACAGAAATTCCTTGAATTTGTTGCATATCAAAATCCAGATACACTTTCATATTTTTTTTTTCTTTTAATGTTTCAGGAAGCAGCATGGGGTAGGGAGGGAAGGGAGGAAGAGGTAAAATTAAAGGAATATTTTATTTTAACATGTTTTTAACCTGATGCTTACTAATTCTAGAAATAAGTTTTAACACGTTTGACACATATTAATTTCTGAAAGTACATTATATAAGGGGAGACATAATGTCTATGAAAACTTTTGTAATGAAGTCGGTGCATGTGAAATTTTTTAACCAATTTTAGTTATTATTACGGAAACAATAACGTTAGTGCTAAAATAACGAAATCTTGAACTAAAAGGAGATAATTAAATATGCTGGTAATGTGTACGATTCAGTTCCTCATGTCTAGTGTATGTTTGGCTTTTTTATTGTTTCTGCTAACTTTTAAGATATTTTTTAAATACTTATATATTTTTGCCACAAAGAACATTTCCATATCAGCAGGGAGTACAACGGCATCGACAACTTACAAATGATGTCGACTAATACAATCATCTAAGAGTACCACTAGACTTGTTTTTATAACTGAGTACAATGCAAGTGTCTGCAGGAGCAACGTAAAAATTAGGAATGCACTACACTTTAAAAGTAAAAACAATTTCTAATGACTAAGAATACCTTTGGCACAGGAAAAAATCTTAATGACTAAAGACAAAATCTTGAATTATCAGCGAAAAGTTTTGAAAATTATTGTAGTTAATGAGTATAATCCTTTAATAGTCAGTGGAAAATTCTTCTAATTAGGGATTAAATCTCAAAAACAAAGTAAAATTACCATGCAGCAAAGGAAGTAAATCTTAAAGACTTAAGCAAAAATTCTGAGTATTTAGCAACATATCTTAGTATAAAAGAAGAGAATGGCGTAAAAAATGTCTTTTAACAAAGGGCGTGAGCGAGAGCGAAGTAAAATATTCTCATGACTAAAGAGAAAATCCAAAAGGTTAATGAAAAAAGTCCAAATGACTGCAGCTGATCCTCGTGTTGATGTGGGTTAAGTTTGCACCAAGCAGACTGAATCAATACCTTTGTGCTTGAAAAATAAAATAAGATGTAACAGCGTTTTATTACACAAAATTTGAAGATTACTGCAGACACGTGTTTCGGGGTTTCAAGAAATCTAGTTTTCAATGCAATGAAGTGTGAGCTTTAAGATGAAAAGTTATCTGAGTAAAGGCAACATGGTGGAACAGATGACAGTTTTAATAGTAAAAAGTCTGAGACAAATAAAGCAAACAAAGCAAAATGAAGTCATCGAGCCGCAAATAATTACATAATTCCATCAAGAAAATACCGTCATAAATCCCAACGAACAATAAATACTATTTTCATATAAATGAAACCACTTATGAATAAATCAGCAATAAATTTACTGTCGGGAAAAGGTATGCAACGAAGGAATTGATATATTTAGAGAAAAGCAGAAAGAAACATAATGAGGGAAAAATAATTGAAAACAGTTGATCTCAAATAAAAACATGCTAGCTGAATATTAAAATGTAAAAATAAGAAAATGTACAGACAAATAACTTGAGTAAGGAATATGATACGGAAATGTCATTTATATCAAAAATAGTGATCATAAAACCGTCATAGAAATGTAAGTCAAACTGAAGAAAATTGCGGTTTTGCAGTAAGTACGTTAGCTTAAGTAGACGTTTCCCAAAAATCAAGATCTAACATATTTAAGCATTTTTAGATAATTTGATAGGAGTTGAAATTAAAAAGAGTGATTCGAATCTCAACAGTGTAGAGCAATATAAGACCTCTTTAGCTGTTGTCATTTCACATAATTTTGACACTCTTTGTAGCGAAATTTTAAAGAACTTCGGATCTGTCCAACGTATGCCAGACCACAGTTGCAATTAATTTTATAAATTCTACAACAATTATGAGGATGAATAGAACACCAATTGGAATCGGAATTGCTTGAGAATTTCAGCGACCTGAAAACTATTAACAGGAAAGAATGAAAAAGCAACCAAATTCTTAGAATTAAAAGCTTAGTGTCATGGCGCAGACTGAGTCGTTGGAATTTTTAAGGTGGAATGATTTTAAAGGGTTTTTGATCTCATTTTCGGGATCTCGTTCTTGGAGAAGGGGTGCGCCGAAGCATTTGAGGGAGGTGCGCAATCGTCATTGGGGGGATGGGCATCCTAGACAGATTGTTATAGTTTCACTGAAGCTTATGCAGTTTCATATGGCAGTGCAGCTCCAGTTTATCCAATAATTCTTGACTGTGCATCATTCCAGAACTGTTCGGGAGAACTCTAAAAGTTTTCTGAATCTGTTCCCGAAGAAGGTTTTGCTACGCTGGCAGGTATGCTCCCAATGGGCGATGCTTCGAAAGTCTGAGAACGTTTCGAATAGTATCTGCACCCATACACATCTCTTTTGGGGGAAAGGGGGAGATAAAAACAAGTAAATTTCTAACTTTCTTGAACGTAAAAGAACTGTTCGGGAAAAGTCCAGAAGTTTCTACCTTAGCTCCTAAAGGAAGTTCCTTTATGCTGGTAGGTATACTTCCAATCAGGCTGTTAAAATCAACTCACAAGCTATGAAAGGGCGATGCTTCAGAAGTATGAGAACTTTATGAACAGTTTCAGTCCCCCTACACATGTCTTTCGGCGGAAAGGGAGAGTTGAGGAAGTGCGATTCAGACATTCCTTCTCGCTTGTTCAGCGGCAATAATCGTCGAGGAGAAGCCATTGATTTCGAAGCCCTTTGCATAGCAGCAAAAAATGCTGTCATCGCGCAATGCCGTAAATCTCCTGGTGCATCGTAAAAATGGCGTTTTTTGGAATACCTTGGATTCTCGGCGTATCCATTTGGGCACCGATTTGTCGCTGCTTAACTGTGACCGTGCCGTTTCTCACGTTTGTTAAGCAAAGCGTCGTCAATCAAGCCGCAATTACCGGCTCTGAGCTATTATTTCCTCGGGCTTCAAATCTCATTAAGCTCACCTTAGCCGAGAGCTTTTCCGGCCAGCAAAAACGGCGATCAGCACCTGCAACAGAGCACTGATTTATGTTTTTTTATATTCTTAGCTTTTTTTTATTCTTCTTCTCGCTACTTAGATTGAGATAGGAATATTGGAAATGGATCTGAACTGTGGTGGAATAAAAAAAAAAGTTTTCATCTAAGAAATAAAAAGCTTGAGAAGAAAAAACTGTTTCTTTGCCACCCAAGTTGCTTCATTATAGATTTGGAACAAACGAGCAAATGACGAACGACGCTTTTTTTTTTTGGTTTTCGCTAACAGCGGAAAAATGGGAAGGATTCACTTACTAGCTTTTTATGGTAAGAAAGGCGCAATGATGGTTATTATAATTGTTCTGCTGTTGCCTGTGATTTAGGATAGTTCTTGAAATTAAAAAATCTGAAATTTTGCTATGCATAGGTATTACTATGGAAGTAGTAGTATATGTGCTGTACTAGAATGAGGGAGGGGGTAAATTCAAAATCTTGATTATATAGAAAAAATGTAATACCCCGCATTTATATATATATATATATATATATATATATATATATATATATATATATATATATATATATATATATATATATATATATATATATATATATATATATATATATACATTATATATATTATTATTATATACTGAGTGGTTATAATTAAAGTTACCCTGTTTAGACCCCTCTAGTGACCGTTCTACGCATCGGATTTTGATGAAACTTGGAATATATATTATATAGACCATGGGGAGCAAGATTATGCAATTAAAAAAAATATTTCAAAAATCGACGATAGGGGGCGCTCTACACACGTAAAACATCCGGTAACAACAATGTTGTGTATGAACAGTTACTGCATTCCGATTACATTACCGTATGGTGTGGTTTCACCGGTGATTTCATCCTCGGTCCCTATTTCTTCTAGAAGACCCCCAACCCAAGGTCCTAAAAGGTGTTCAGTCACAGATCCCCGATATTGCGCACTTCTTGAGCAGCAAGTCATTCCTGCTTAGCAACAACGAGCGTGTTTAGACTCAACTGTCTTTTTGCAAGATGGTGCACCCCCTCACATTGCTCATCCAGTAAAGGCACAGCTTCGTATTGCTGGGCCGAAACCCCATAGTGGAGTTCGTACAATGCGTTGTGTTATGATTTGGTGGACATTTGGACTGTAGGAATAATAGTTGGATTCATTTTTGCACTTTGAAAGTTTATTAAATAAAATAGTACATATACAGTTCTAAACTAAGCTAAGATATTTAGTTAGGAGTTAAATATTTATATTCAAAACATTAAAGATTTCAATAATTAAGTACATCATGATTCTGCTCTCCAAAGGAATTAAACTTTAATCTACTGGTTTAAATTAAGTTGTGGGAAGTGGGAGCTAGTATGGTACGTACCAAGATTTCAGTCCCATATCAATGAAGTAATCCAAAGGCACTCGTTTCTATCATGACTCCGGACAAGACGTCTCGGAGAAACACCCAGAGCTCGGGAAAGCTCTTCTATCTTCCAAACTCTGTCCTCTCTCTCCCAAAACTCTCTCTTCTCCTCACGAAAAATCTTAACTCCTTGTTTTATACAGGGGGATAAAGTTCCCTGATCGGGGCACATTCTCTGGGGATCATAGTTCAACATCTGGAGATCCAGCTTCCAGGAAAACCCTATGCTTTATGGGGTACGGAGTGTCGCAAAGTGTCAGAATGGAATTTTGTTATTCCCAAGTCTTCTATTTTATGGGCTCGAAAATGTCAGAACTTCAGAAGTTATATCCTACAGCTATGACTCGGAAAGGGGGAAAATGTTTGAAATGTCCGAAAGAAAAGCTAACCCCTGTTGACCCACTGCGGGTGTCACAGAAAATTCCAAGTGTCGCTTACTCAAAACAAGCGGAGGGAAACTTTCCCGCCAAAATGTGTTTATTTCTAACTCTCTATTTTATGAGATGCAACTGCTCGGGGGTCTGAACTTATTTCCTGCACGGGAAAAATGTACCGCCGCGCCGCGACAAAAAGGTCAACTCTTCTTAACCTAAAAGACGTTTAAAAATGCGAGGGAGGCTATTTGTAGCGGAATGAAGGTTCAGGGGACAGATATCCCTTTCCAGGCATGTGGGGCAGAAGGTCAAAATCGGCCCCACAATCTACTGCTGGGCCGAAACCCCATAGTGGAGTTCGTACAATGCGTTGTGTTATGATTTGGTGGACATTTGGACTGTAGGAATAATAGTTGGATTCATTTTTGCACTTTGAAAGTTTATTAAATAAAATAGTACATATACAGTTCTAAACTAAGCTAAGATATTTAGTTAGGAGTTAAATATTTATATTCAAAACATTAAAGATTTCAATAATTAAGTACATCATGATTCTGCTCTCCAAAGGAATTAAACTTTAATCTACTGGTTTAAATTAAGTTGTGGGAAGTGGGAGCTAGTATGGTACGTACCAAGATTTCAGTCCCATATCAATGAAGTAATCCAAAGGCACTCGTTTCTATCATGACTCCGGACAAGACGTCTCGGAGAAACACCCAGAGCTCGGGAAAGCTCTTCTATCTTCCAAACTCTGTCCTCTCTCTCCCAAAACTCTCTCTTCTCCTCACGAAAAATCTTAACTCCTTGTTTTATACAGGGGGATAAAGTTCCCTGATCGGGGCACATTCTCTGGGGATCATAGTTCAACATCTGGAGATCCAGCTTCCAGGAAAACCCTATGCTTTATGGGGTACGGAGTGTCGCAAAGTGTCAGAATGGAATTTTGTTATTCCCAAGTCTTCTATTTTATGGGCTCGAAAATGTCAGAACTTCAGAAGTTATATCCTACAGCTATGACTCGGAAAGGGGGAAAATGTTTGAAATGTCCGAAAGAAAAGCTAACCCCTGTTGACCCACTGCGGGTGTCACAGAAAATTCCAAGTGTCGCTTACTCAAAACAAGCGGAGGGAAACTTTCCCGCCAAAATGTGTTTATTTCTAACTCTCTATTTTATGAGATGCAACTGCTCGGGGGTCTGAACTTATTTCCTGCACGGGAAAAATGTACCGCCGCGCCGCGACAAAAAGGTCAACTCTTCTTAACCTAAAAGACGTTTAAAAATGCGAGGGAGGCTATTTGTAGCGGAATGAAGGTTCAGGGGACAGATATCCCTTTCCAGGCATGTGGGGCAGAAGGTCAAAATCGGCCCCACAGTATGCATTTCGGTGATGACAGGACAATTTCTAGGCATTTTCCTACAGCTTGGCCCCCGCGATCGCCGGACCTAAATCCGTGTGACTTCTGGTTGTGAGGCTTCCTGAAAGATATGGTCTATGGTGAAACCATACGGACGGTGACTGAATTAAAGGACAGCATAAGGTGCCATGTTCATGCTATTGATAGGGAAACCCTTAGTGCAACTGTGGCTCACGCTATAACACGTTTAACACGTGATTGAAGCAGATGGAATGCACATTGAACAAATTCTGTAAAGAAAATCGATTTTGTGACACAGTCTCCGTTTTATTTGATTCATGCGCCCCTTTCTACCCTGGTAGGTAGATTTTTGAACTAATTTTTTTTTACTGCATAATCCTACTCCCCATGGTCTATATAATCTATATTCCAAGTTTCATCGAAATCCGATGAGTAGAACGGTCATTAGAGGGGTCTAAACAGGGTAACTTTAATTACAACCACCCTGTATATAATGTATTATTATTATTTTATATAGTATTAAATACTATATATAATAAAAAAATTTATATATATATATATATATATATATATATATATATATATATGCAAAAGAGTAATCAATTCGATTGACTTTCCTTTCATACATTTGTATATTAGCTGTTCACAAGATGGGGGAGGGAGGGATGTTTTTTTTAAAATTCAATAAATTCTTGTCTCTAATAACCCCATGTTGGGTAATAAGAGACTAAGGCTGCAACTCTCCATATATAGCAAGTCTCCATATATCATAAGGGGTTTTGAGAGACATCTGCAAACAATTCTGAATCTGCCAATATTTTTTTAATTTTTGATGTTTTCATCCGTTAAAAAAAAATATTTTTTCTCAAAAATTGATATTTTCATATGTGTTTGGGAAATTTATTATACTAGGTCCTAAATAATATAATATTAGACTTAATGATAGTTCTAAGTAATGTACATAACCTAGGGATTGACCAAAAATATCAATATAATTTTTAAAGTGACCAGAAACTTTTTTAAAAGTTCTTTGAAGTATAGTCCTAAATATGGAAAAAAAACTTTACCAGTACAAGTGTTATTAGGTATTTTTTCTGGTCCTTAAGTATAAATGAACTTAGGCTGTTTATTATCTCAAGTAGTAGTGACTTATTAGTAACTTACAGATATTCTACGCATAAAATCATGCATTTATAACATCTATAAATATGGTCTACTTTGATGAGCATAGCTAATTTTAGATTTAGGCTACGTTGAAAAAAAATTATTCTATGAACTTGCTAAACTTAGACTAACCGTCAAACTCATTGTATTTTACCTGAAACCAACAAATTTGTTAGTATGGGGTACCTGTCTCTTATTACCCCTATAAAAAATAAAAGTAGGGTAATAAGAGACTGGTATACAACCTGTAAATAAAGAAGGCTTTCAAGGTTTCAAGAAATAGTGCATCAATAGTCACAGTCTTGGTCAGAAGTTTACTTATTAATAACTCCCAAACACCTCACCTACAAAATAAGAAAAATAAAAACGTAAAAAAAGTCAAGAAGTTTTAAGGTAAGTTTAACGAGAAGGTTTTTTTCATTGCATGAAAAAAAATTCAAAACACGTTATAAACTTTTAAATAAGTGTATTGTAGTAAAGTATACATATGGTACTTTATATTACATATTTTTAAAGTTGTCTAAGTATTTTTTTTTTTGGGGGGGGGGATTTTTTTGACTGCGTCTCTTATTACCCCTGTCTCTTATTTCCCGGCCTCCCCTACAACGTTTTGTGTTTCATAAATATTAAGTATTACTTGACTTATTCCTAGTTGTTCAGGGACGCAGTTGTGGGTTCATGACTATAGGAATATTTTTTTTAAAACATGCAATAACCATTCAGTTTACATATTTCTGTATGGCAGCTCATCAGTAAATATTTATTTGGGCATATAGGTGGGTGGTGATAAAATCTTATTGAGTAAACAACAGAACATAATGAATTAAAATGGTTCAAATGAATATTTCATTCGTAAATATTTATTCGGATACTAGAGAGGGATCCACTACCTGCTCGCTTCCTTTGCCAACCTCCGTTCGCCACCTGCGTAACAAGTGATGACTTTATTAGTATTTTTATCAGTTCATATCACCGGTTCTTTAAAGTTTAGAGAGGTAAGACGGGGTTAGTGGCTTCCTCTGGGGGGGGGGGGATCCTGTATACTCAACGGTACCAGTATTGACCTGGTATACACCGACAGTCCGGAGGATATAGCGTTACAGACACACAGACAGACGAACACTGGTTTTAATAGCAGAGTTAAGTGGGTGGTGATTAAAATCGTACTACGTAAATAAATGAGCATAATAAAAGAAGTCATGGGGGAACATTTTGAAACTATGAACTAAGAAACTGAAAATAAAACAAAAGACAAAAAAAAAAAAAAAAAAAAAAAAAAAAAAAAAACCCTTTAAGTAAAAATCATAAAATAAAAAAAACGAGAATAAAAATTTAAAAAAGAAAAAAAAAAGCGAGTTATCTGCAAGTAATCTAAGATTTCTGGTAAAAATCTCATCATGATTTTAAAGTAAAAACGGATAGATGTTTTCTATTCTAGTACATGAATTATGAAGAATTATAATACACTTCGGAATTTCAATGACATATACACTGGTGTGCAAAAATTAAAGACGAGACGGTTTTTTCAATATAACTTTGTACAAAAGCTTTCCAAATCAACACATTTAATACCGTAAGATCCCCAATACGTAAGGACATGTGTAATGTAAGCAACACTTACTAAAACAGAAATCAGAGGGATAAAAAGATTCTTTATTGAAAAAGTAGCATGGAGCGCAATGCGACTGAAGACCGAAACATCCCTGTGATGGGTGTCCAGCAAGAAACATCCGGTCTTTAGTAGGGGATATGATCTCCTCCGACTGCTAGGCAGGTTTCACAGCGTCTGCCCATGCTGAGAATGAGGGTGTCAATGAGTTGTTGAGGCATTGCTGCACATTCATCTTGCAGCGCCAATCGAAGCCCCCGAATCGTTACTGGTGGTAAGGTACGAGCTGCCAAGCATCTGCCCAGAAAATCCCATACATGCTCGATGGGATTGAGATCCGGAGATCGTGCCGGCCAATCCATACGTTCAATATTCTCACTCTCTAAGATCTGTTCGGCAGCTACTGTGCGATGACATGGTGCATTGTCGTCCATGAAAAGGAACTGCGGACCCATAGCGCCTCTAAAAAGACGCACATATGGAAGAAGAATCTTGTTACAATAACGGGTCCCGTTGACTGAACCTGCGTCGAAGATGTGAAGGTCTGTACGACTACCAAGCATGATGCCTCCCCAAACGAGAATACCGCGACCTACATACCTGTCCCTTTCAATGACGTTCGAGGGATGATTGCGGCTTCCCCGCTCTCTCCAGATGAGTATGCGATGAGAATCGCTACTCAGACTGAATCTGCTCTCATCTGTAAAGAGTACTCGTCTCCATTCATTGTCTCTCCAATTCTGGTGTTCCCGGCACCACAGAGAACGCCTTCTCCGATGGGCAGGCGTTAGAGGTACACACCGTATAGGGCGTCGTGCAAACAGACCACCACCGTGCAGTCTTCTGGCCACGGTAAAACGCGATATCGGTCGTCCAGTCGCCTGTGTCGTGTGTCTAGCGATTTCTCCCGCTGTCTGCCGCCTGTTTCTTCTGGCCTGTAAGACAATATACCGGTCATCTGCGAGTGTGGTTCCTCGTGGACGACCACTACTGGAGCCCCGGATAGCTGTTCCTGTAGTTTGAAATTGTCTCCAAAGTCGTGAAACGATGCTGTGAACAATTCCGAACTCTGCAGCCACACTTGTCACACTGCGGCCTTCCTCCAACTTCCCAATGATTCGACCTCGGGTAAAAGCATCCAGATGTCGTCTAACAGATTGATTATTCGCCATTTCTCGCTGACGCAGCAACTCGGTGTGATTTTAACTGCTATACGGCGTGCAATCTCTTGCCAGAAATACTGATCTTACACCGACAACATGCTTTACACTACTCAGACACTCCCCCATTACGTCTGCCTGCATATCTGCGCATGTGCTACCGTACATCACCTTACTTAATCTCCTGATTGGTCTTTCTGTCCGATCTGCCTCTTCGTTCAGCTGATATGCTAATTTTTCGACTTCGTCCTTAATTTTTTCACACCAGTGTAGTGTTATGATTTCCTTCATTTCGTTTTAATTTATGATTAGAATATTTTATCAATAATTAATAAAGAGGTAATAACTTTTTTATTTGTCCCATTTCTAATAAAATCATTTCTTTTGATTTTCCACAAATTGTTTCGAAACTGAAAATAAATAAATAAATGAATAAAGTAAAATATGATAACTTCATCGGCACCATGCTAAAGCAACGAATGTGAAAATTTGCGAATCACGTTTTTCAAATTCGAAGGTTTGCCATAGTACTCAAAAAGGGCTACCAACTGGTGATAGCTACTTCAAGCGATAGTTTTACAATTAAAGATATTTGTAAAAATTAAAACATTGGAAACACGTCAGGTGGAAAAAAAAAATGTTTTGGCTTTCCTGAAAAGTGCCAATTTCCACATTCGTTGGTTCAGCATAGTGCGACGACTTCCCCCCAGAACAAGAAAAATATTTTCATTTTCACAACAGGTTTTCTTGTTTTTCTCTTATATGTTTATTTTCGTTTACTACTTGAAAAGTTTTTCTTATAGCGCTTCAGAATTTTCTTTAAGTGCTCTGTTCTTTTGAACCTATTTTTCAGTAAAACTTTTTTCTCTTCTAAGATATTGAAAAAAAAAAAAAAAAAAAAAAAATTAAAATATCTCGTAAAAATGTTGCTTAAAAAAAGTTTAGAAAGCAAATTACTCAATTCAATAATATGGAAAAGCACAAAATTCGAAAGTAATCTTATGAGATGGGAAGTTGTTGGTTTGATCGTCTGCCCTTCTTTCCATTCAAATTCTGCACCATGTTTTCTTGCATACTTGTTGCTCGGCTTGCTTTGATATTACAATTATTAGTTTTGGCAAAACCCGACGAAACAACCCAGCTTCGCCTATGTTGGGGATCTTGAATCGTAATTTTTTAAGAAATCATAATAAACGTTTGTACCTGGAACGTCTTGCTGTTTCCTGGACAAAATGTGCTGTAAACCAGGGATGGGTACAGACTACAGTTCTAGGCTTCCGCCCCCCTTCCCTTTGAATCTACGGTTTAGGATGCGAAAAATACCTGAAACTGCTTGGGTTTCAATAAAACACATCAAATCGACCAGGAACAAGGCTCGTAGTAGAACATAAACGTTATTAATTAATTTTATAAGCAATGACAAGGAGTAATATTTCAAATATTTACTTTTAAAAATAATAAATGAGCTGAAAAGGTTGCTGAAATCATTTACAATTTATTCGTAAAATATTTGTACACAATGTAAACATATAATATTTTCGATTTGGCCGGGGAGGGGGGGCTCATGACCACAATAACCCTCCCCTTGTATCCACCCCTGCTGTCAGCTATGTTGTTTCGCTCCTTCCATCATGTTAATTAGACATGAATCAGTATATATATAAAAGTGAAATTTTCAATATCATCACTCGCACGAATTGGTTTGGCCTTCTGACACAAAGTCCTGCGGATAAACGGTACTTTCTCCTTCAACCTACTTACTTTCGCTTGCGATACTATTTTAGCTAGCAAGCAGAATGGGAATTGGCTACATTTTGGAAAATTGTCACATTGTGTGAATGAATACTTGTGATTTTTATTTAACTCCTAACATACACCCAAACCTCTTTTTGTGTTGTATTTTTATGTAAGCTTTTTTTTTTTTTTTTTGTGTGTGTGTGTGTGTGATGGTGATTTTTCTGTACGGATTCTGAAAATTATTTATAAAACGAGCGGAAATTATTAATAAAACGAGTGCGAGGAAGTATCTTCAAGTGACGACAGGGACATCCCGATTTGAAGTCACTGTGATCTCTTAAAAATGTCTTCATTCTGAAAATTTTTCGGGAGTCCGCAAAATTATCGTCACTTGTTTCTTTTGATTTCGTTTAAATATAACATTTTGGGTTATTTTCTACCTGAGACTTTTTTACGCGGTCCCTATCCACCGCATAAAAAATATTTTTTAACTGTGTTGCGAAAACTATTTTTTAAAGCTACTGGTGAAGTTTCGAACAATTTTTTTTATGCAGTCCCTATCCATCGCATAAAAAGAGGTTTGGATGTATACAAATCTAAACCACTTCGCTTAGACTGCATGCTTGTACAACTGTGGTTTGTTCAAAATAAAATTGAGAATTTCAGAGCAGAAGGAAAATACTATGGATGATTTTCGTCTTTCGACATCCAGCAGCAATTCGATGTCAAAACCATTCGTTATCGAACT
Organism: Uloborus diversus; assembly: GCF_026930045.1. Classification (NCBI taxonomy): domain Eukaryota; kingdom Metazoa; phylum Arthropoda; class Arachnida; order Araneae; family Uloboridae; genus Uloborus; species Uloborus diversus. The sequence continues at coordinate 202,637 of NW_026558390.1, forward strand.
TCTTTATTCGATGTAGAAAAGCAAACTCCGTGTGCTGAAGCTATTCTTTAATGTAGCCACTCGATATCGAATAGCACAAGCGGATATGATGTTTTTGTGACTAATTAGAACGAGATTTAGTTACCTTAACGGGTCTTAACTATTTATTGGATTTCAATTAGCACCTGCAAAGCATGGTGTCGTTTTTGCACTTGTTTGTTAAATGCATTGGATTTTGCAACTTTTGTTTCAACTTGAACCATTATTAAAACAATTCTTAAAGCACATTTAGGATTTTCATTCTCAAGCTCACCTTGTTGTTTTCAAATGTTTCATCAGTTAGTCGAAATCACATTAGTCGCATCCGGCAGTTTAATCAAAATATTCCAGATAACCACTTCGAAGTATAACAAGGGAGGCAAGGGGGGCGTAATAGCAAGGGATGATAAAATTATTATTTAGAAATGATAATCATACTTTAATTCTAATAAAAAAGGCGAAAATATTTTGCAATTATAGACATTGAACTTTTAAAATCTTTATTTGCTTTTCGTGTTTGAAAAGCAAAGCGAAAATTTGGCCGACGACAAGTAAAAAACTAAGCAATATGATAATTCCATTTATTAATCTATTTACTTTCATAAAATAACTTTCAATTATCAGACGATGACGATATTTTCCCCAATATAATACTTGGCTTCGAAATGTTCAAAATGGTGCAATGCAACAAAGTTTCCAAACAAATCAGTTTGAAACGGAAATAAGTAGTTGAAAAAAAAAAAAAAAATAATCGGGAGAAAAAAATGCTTCACCCTACACTTAAAACCAGAAGTGACTCAGGAGTAGAGAATTTCACCCTACGGTGAAAAAACGATGCCTCAGGGTGCAACGGAGGCTAGGAAGTGTCGTTAAGGTGCTTTTGGTTCCTCAGTGGGTGAACGACGCTAACGAAAGTGCTAAAAGAGCATTCAAGAGAAAGGCGACTCGTTGCGCTAGCGCTCTGACATAGCGTCCAACGACAACTTCAATTTCAATGGCAGACGAAGGAAGTTACAACGAAATTTACTTTCACATTGAATGAAGGAAAAACTGAAAGTTTCGTCGATTCATCTTCGAAATCTCGCGTAAGTTAAAGCATTTGATCATATTGTAGCTCTTAGGGACTTCGAACATATTTAAAAGTGTTTAAAGTATGTTGACAACTTTTTACTGTTCCGCTTACCTTATTAAGCATTTAATGTCTTGCTATTTATATCCTGCAAAACCGTTACCTGAAACTATCTGTCAGTACTATCTTGAACAACAACAACATTAAAAATAAAAACGTTGAAATCGGCTGATAATTGAATAGCTAATTCCGGAATAGAAACAAACAGGGAGGCAAAAGCGAAAAAAAAGAAGAAGAAAAAAAAAAAAACGGTTTGGAAAGAAATCTCTCTCAGTGTTTGACTCGTGACTTTCACGTCGTGTTTTGATTAAAGTATCTTTCTTTGGCGTTATTGCATGAAGCGAATGTAGTATCTACTCTTGTTTTAATTTTTAATCTGACGAAAAATTTGACATTGAAAAGAAGGGCTTTTAGACAATTTATTTTGTATGCATAAGGATACTCAAATGTCGAACCTTATAATAAGTATTGATATGTTACACTCGATTAAAATTTTAAATGTTTATGAAACGCCTTCATTTTCCCATGATTCTAATGTCACTTAATATTTCTGGTTGTTCCGGCAAATGATTGATAAATACTTACCCTCTTCATTTTCGGTACGGATCATGCTGTAGTAGATGTCAACAACATATTAATTATTGTGGAATCCAAGTTGATATACGAAAGTTAGTGCACGAACAAACAAATTAAAGTCGTGAACACTTCTAAACTATGTTGGAAAGTTTAAATGTGATCAAATGCCTTAAATTACAAATGTTAATATCAAAACTTAATTCAATGTGAAAAATATGTCAAAACTTCGTATATATAAATCAAAATAAATAAAACACTATTGTATTTAAAAACGCACACAACACGGGGGAGGGGGGGGCAAAAATCGCTATAGGACGCAATAAAGGTGCCATTTTTCTCACCTCGGGAACCATCTTTCACCTCTGGTGCACGTTGGGTGAAGGGAGCGAGTTTTTCACTCTAGCTAAGGGTGCAATTTCGGCTCTCTATTAAGTGCCACTGGTGAACAAGCGTTTCACCCATGAAAGGTGCCAAATGCAACCTGTAGTTTAAACAGTGTAATGACATCCCTATCGAGAAAGCCAGCCTATGGAAAGGCTTATCAAGAATGCTGACGTCAACGGACACGGGAGCAAAAAAAATTAATAATAATAATGAATAAATAAATAAATAAATTCGTTTCTGATGAATTAAAAGTTTTCCCAGGTGTTCACTCTATGTTTCTAAAAGTTGTAATGTTACCGAAATTTCAGTTTACCTTTTTATATTTTTTATTTATTTTAACTATTATAAAACACTTTAGTTTTTCAACTTTAAAGACTTCGTAGGAACGAAATAATTTGTTTCGTCTGCTGCGTTGATTAGTTAAAATTAATTTATACTTTTATTTCAGCTGCAACTTCTTTAATGGCAACCCATTAATTTTGTTTTTTATCGTTTGTTGTTAAAATGTATTGGTTTATTCTATTTTAAGAAAAAATAACGAATTCAAAATAATTAATACAAATATTCTCTATAGAAATTGAATAAAATGGATTTCTTCTTGACTATTTAATTTGCTTCTTGGCGGATTTGTTACATTTTAAGCTACTTTTGGAGAAATCATCATAACTTGGAACATGCCATATTGGTGATAAATGTCTCATCTAGCATTCATTAAAAATGTTTTTCTTTGTGTTTGCAATTTTGGATTTCTTTTGTCGCCAACCAAAGCGCGAGAAGAAATGTGCTATCAAAACAAAAAAAAAAAAAAAAAAAACACAACAAGTAAAAGGACTGGACAAATCAGCTACGGTCAAGTGAGAAAATTAAGCAATTCGTGACTGCTCAAAAAAGAAAAACATTTTAATATTTGTAAAAGGTATGTACTCTCATTTTTCTACTCATTCTGCGTTTATGTACAAATGTTTAACTTACCCGATTCTACGGGAAATCCCTATTTTCCCTTTTTTGTTTTCCTTCACTCTTCTGTTTTCTTAGTAGATTATATTTTCGCATAGTTGGGATACTACTTTTTTACTCTAATTAATTAATTTATTTTTTTTTCATTTGAGAGTTTTATTTTGTTGCAGGTTTGTTGAATCCAGATAAATTTGTGTTTTGGACGAGGGGGGTGGGGGGGGGCGTTGAAACAAATAAACTTGCATTTCAGACAGCCAGAAAAAGAGCAATTTATACCACATCATAATTTTATACTTTTTATTTAAAAACGAAAAATCAAGTTATACGTAATTTATTCTTATTTCTTTCAAAGGATCTTCTTTCACCTGTTTCCCATTCAAGATATTTGAATTGAAATCGATTGTAAATCTCTGTTTTATTTCGATATCAAATTCGAAGCCCTTGTGAATTCGATAGCAATTTTGCCACGTGATCGATTTGACCGATTCGAGAATAGGACTGATTATTTCTACGTACAGTCATGAAACGTAGAAATAATCATTGTACTAATGAGGATTGAAAAAATGCATTCCCCTAGCATTTATACTTTTCAGTCCCTAAATAAGTTTTTCCCGTTCATGCTTCCTTGTCTGAATAACTTATGTACAATATATTAGAAACAGGAAAGGTATTGTGTTTCGAACTTCGAATAGATTAAATTATAAAAGGCAAAAAGGAAAGTTTCCTGTGAAGATTTAAATTTGTTAATTTTCTTGCGTGGTTAAATGAATGTACGTTTTGGCAGCGGGGAAATAATTTTATTATAAGATTCTGTAAATTTTATTTGGCGGTGGTTTTTCAATGTTTTCCTGCTGATTTAATTCTGATTTCAGAAATTTGATCAGAATAAGCAACTGAGTAAACCACTTATTTTATTAAACGACTGGTACTGCTTTGCAAACTATTGCGGAGCTAAAGGGCTATGAATTGGAGCTAGGATAACGTATAGTTATTTTTCTTATATGATATTTGAAAGCAAACTTTTTTCTATAATATTGTTCACAGTATGTTGACTTGACTTTTCGAAAGTTTTACCAGGCTGGAAATGTTCAAGCAAAAAATATATTGCTTGTTAATTGTTTGTTAACTTGTATTGCTTGTTAACTCTAGATTGCAAAGGAATTGAAAATGGTTGCATTCCATAGTAATTATTCTCTTGCAACCCTAATGTCTAATGCTTGCTTTAAAACCCTTAGTTAATCGATTGAAATATTTGTTATTTTACTTCAAAAACTAACGCAAATATATTTTTTTGTTAATGCTGGAAGGAATTAAGCGAGACTATTTTCTCTCATGTCTATTTGTTTTGGTTGACAATATATGTTCATTTAAAAATATTCATCACTATTTAATCTTGTTGTTTAGTAAGTCTTCCCTATTTTTCTGTAACCTCCCTCATTCAATTAACTACGTAACTTTTAGAGCTTCACTCACTCATGCTTGGCAATCAGTTTTGGGACTTTTCTATCCAAATACAAAATAGTTTTTATGACGTATAACGAAATTTTATGTATTGGATATTTGGGGAATGTGGCACTAAATGAAATGTTATAATATGTTATTCTGTGCTTGCAACGGCATCTATCTGGCAATATCTTAAATATGTTATTAAACACGCAGTTGATTCAACTCATTAAGTAGTTATCTCTGAAGATCAAAGTACATGATCACACAAGCCATTTTAAAATTTTTATGCCGATATATTGCTATATTTTATGAGATAGAAAAAAATGATTTTTTCTATTGTAAAATCCTCCTTATTAACGTTCCAAATATTGATTGAAACCTACTGATGCTCTATGCAGTATTTGTGCATTTAATATTAGGCACCTTTTCCTTTTAAATGTGGATTACAATTTGTTAAATGTATGTGCGGCAAAGTGAAGTAATTTATTTCATTTATTTCTTCATTCATTAATAAATTCTTAAACATTTGTTCATTGACTTATTTATTCAAAAATCACTTAGTTATTCATACCTTTATTTGAATATTTATTAATTCATTTAGTTATTTAACCATTCTTTAATTATTTCTTGCATTTCTTCTTTATCAGTTATTCATTCATTTCTTCATTCACAGAACAATATTTTAAGTAATAAAATATAAATTTTTCATTAGAAAAGTTTGTTAATTTTAACTTTACTCCACGTAAAATGAAACCTCATGTCATTGTGATAATTTTCCACTTTTATTTGAGAAAAATTTACGCCCACAAATGTGAAAACAAAAATGCTTCAATGCAAGGATTACTATAAAATACATTATTCTCCATGTATGTAATTTTATGCATGTAATCAGTTGTGTCTTCTAATTCACATATAGTTCAGTTTTCTTTTTAAGAACTCTTCAATATTATACAAAAAAGACATTTACAATTATAGCTGCTGAATTGGCAAATATAAAAAGGAGCGGAGTACTTCTAGATAAAACGGCAACGTAATTAAATTAAAAAGGTACTTTTCGATAAATAAGTTGCTGTAGAAAATAAGTCCTTTTTACTTTTTTGTATACTGCAGTGGCGGATCCAGAGAAGGGGCTAAGGGGGCTATAGCCCCCCCCCCTTGAAGTCCGATTTACCCTAGATAAAATAGAAATTTCTTTTAACACTGCAATAAATTTGTGAGTTTAAATATGCATTACATTTAAATAAACTACTATATATAGTGGCAAATAATGGAAGGTGAGGGGGGATAGGGGACTGTAACCCCTTCTCCCATTTGGTCAAAACTAAAAACAGTTTAAATTGTGATCTGTAATGGAATGGAAAGGCTGGGGGGAAATAGTTTCGTTCTGCAATCGTTTTTTTTTTTTTTTCAGCTGAAAGTTATTACTTTCAAATTAAATAAGCCATGTATATTTTACTTCGTTTCCAGGCTAAGGCTGATATAGCCCCCCCCCTCCATGAGGTCAGAAATAACCATAGGCAAAACCGGCTATAGGAACAGTAGCCCCTTCTCTCATTTGGTCAAAATTTACAACAGATCACAATGTGATTTGCAATGGCATGGAGAGGCTTAGAGGAAAAAACTTCAGCCTGCTGTAGAAGCTTTTTAAACTGAAGTTATTTGTTTCAAATTAAGTCATATATTTTACTAAGGGGGTTGTAGCCCCCCCCCTCTCCAAAATCAGAACATATGCTGGATAAAACCGAATTTTTGAAGATATTAAATATTGCAATACTTTTACAAAGAGAGTCTAAAACTCTTTTTAGGCCTCTAATTTTCGAAACATTTTCACCGGTGAACCCCCGCTTTCCCCTAATGTCATCAAAGCTTACCTAAAATTGCATTTTTAACGCACTATTTTCGATTATTTCTAGGGAACATTTTCTAGCTTTTTTCCCCAATTTACTCTAATCTTCACCCCTAAGTTGGAAACAAACATAGAATACAATTTTATTTCGGCTTTTCAATTTCAAACTACTTCCGGTGTGAAACTTCTCTTCCCTCTATTTTTATCGCCGCCGAGGTAAGATTTAAAATATGTTTTTAAGACGAACGGAGAAAAGCTCCCGAAACTCCTTCCTCTAACGTTACCATTAAAAGAGCTTAATATTGCTTTTCTGGTTTTAATGTCGAAAATTTGTAGGGAAAGTTCTTAAACACTCAACACAAGGGAACTCACCGTTCTCTTAACATGACTAAAAAAAGATTCATTTTTAGACCCTCAAGCTTGAAACATTTCCTTGGGAGACAACCCATTTCATCAAAATTTCCCTAAAACTGTATTTTCAGAACTTTAATATAAAAAAATTTCAGAAGACCGCCCCCGAACACCAACGCGTCTTAGCATCGCCCAAGAGAGCCGGAAATGCGTTTTAAAGTTCTGGAGAAGATATCCGTTCACTCTTTCTAATATTACTATGAAAAATAGAATAAATTGTGTATTTTAAATTTCAATTTCCAAATTTAGCGGAAGAGGACACTTAAATTCTTCCCTATACACTGTTAAAAATTCAGGAAGATTTTCTGGTAATTGTTACTATAAAATTGCATCGCCGACGCATCGCTGATTTTTACGGTAATTTATACCGGAGAAATAAGCGATCCCAGCGCCAACTGGTTGATGTGGCCTACCGAGGAAACCGTAAAATTTTACAGTAACATTTGATTTTTACGGTAATAGTTACTGGCAACATGGATGCCAGTAACAATTACCGTAAATTTTCCGGAAAATTTTTAACAGTGTACGCAGGGCTAAATTTAGCTTCATACCGCCCCTAGGCAGATTTGAAATCTGCCGCCCCCCTCCACTTAAGTGATTTATCCAAGGTCAATTTAAATACTAAAAAGCACTTATTTTCACGAGGCTTTAATTTTCACGAGTCCGTCGTAATAGAGAAAATTTAAGACTTGCGAAGTGTAGAGTAGGAATCGAAGAATAGTCGCTGCAAATTGTAGTTTTTCCATCTGATTATTTTTACGTAGTCAGTTTCTCAGCGCTTCTCCCTAAATCAACCTCTAACTCTTCAATTCAGACGAGTCTCATCACACATTTTTTTTATTTTTATTTTTGACTAGCTAATGAAAAAAGAGAAGCAGTCTGTTTCTAAACAGTGGCGTAGCAAGAAATTTCTCAAGGGGGCTGTCCTGACAAAAATGAGTCAACTCTGATACTTGGAAACATTAATTGAAGCACAGATAATTTGATTTTAATCTCACGTACGCAGTATTACATACGTTGAATTGATTAGATGATGAAAAAGTATTCTATGTGAGGAAAAATTACTTTAATTTTAGTTATTGCAGCTTGATTTTGAGCCTCAAGAGGGGGGTCTGGACCCGGGGACCACCCCTTTCCTACTCCACTGGGTCTACTAAAAGATATGTTCATCCACACAAAAGTTTTCGTTTCTTGAAAATGTCGCTTCACTGCTCGTCCACTACACTAAGCGTTGAGATTTGTTAATTATCTCCCCCTCTCCTTACTACTTTTCATGCTTAGTTTGCAAGACAGCACTGGAGATGAACCTCTAAGTTCAAACATCCTCTGTTCACCAGGAAATAAATGTATCAGTGTCCTGTCTGATGATAAGAGTAGCATTAGGTGGTCAAGAATCGAAATTCTCATTTAGTTCTGTTGGAAACAATATATTGCAAGACCCCATTCGAAGTCAAAACTCAGCATGAAAAGTTTCTGTAATATTATTAATTAATTTTCAGCTGAAAATTCAAGACAGCTGGGAACAAAAGAAAGGCAATGCTGTTTGTTTTAACTATGAAACGCCTAAAACACGTTTGGGAAAATGAAAAATGAAGTTGAAAAAAAGTATCGATTCCTAGCAGGGCCGTCGCTAGCTAAAATATCTGGGGGGGGGGGGGGGTGTTGACAATTGGCGGCCCTCGTCGATCATTTAAAGGCGTCTATTGCCCCCGTTCCCCCAGGTATTGAAAAATTAATGTTTTTGCATATAAGTGGGTGTGGTTTTTGTTGTTTTCCGATAAAATTTGCATTGAGTATATACCCTTTGTACAGATATCATGTAAATGCAAGAAGTTCAAAATTTAGTTTGTTAAAATCTTACCCTTTGGCGTTTTGTCCTGAGTATATCCTAGAATAATCAACATTGACAATCAAAAGGCAACATCTCTTTTTATCCTTTTGGTTTTTTTTTTTTTTTTCGGTGATCTTTCATTGAGATTTCATGCCGTAAAGGAGTGAAAAGCTTTAAAGGAAATGCAGATAAAAGTTCAATCGTTAAAAATGTTTTCGAAACGTAGATCCTATTATTAATGCCCCTCCCCTATTAATTTATAAATAAAACAAATCTGTATTAATAATAATTTAATCCTAATTATACCTAATTAAGATTAACAAAAAGCATTTTTTTCTCGATACAATCCTCCTCATATGTACACACTTTTTGTACGATTGAACTTCGAAAGAGGGGAGTATCAGGAGAGGGTTTGAGAAGAGGACGATCTTAAATGCGATATAGAATACTCAGCTTGAAGGGGTCCGTGGGTTTCTCCCCCGTGAAAAATTTGAAAAAATAGATGTAAAATCCTGCGTTTTGAGGCCTTAGGCCTATCCAGCATAATTCGAACTAGAAATATATCAATAAAAAAATAGACAAACCATAACTTTTTACAAGTTTCACACTTTTTTTTTTTTTTTTTTGCAAATTAAGAAGTTGTTTTTAAGGGGTGCGGTTTGGATCCTGAAATTAATAATGGCTTTTATTATTGATTGAAAGGCAACATGTAATACTAAGGTTGGGATTGTTATTACATTGCAAACTAATTGCTTCAAAATAGAAATGATTTGTGTATGAAAATTCATTGGTGCAAAAATTTTGTGGCCGTTTCGGTTCTTAAGACGTGACTGGTTGAGTACTCTTTTTAGCTTCTATCGTATGGCATTTAATCTCCAGATGGCAACTAAATGCCATACATTCAGGTATAACTCAATCAGACAGTTAATATCAAGTTCATTAACTAATGCAGCTAAATTTAAAATACGCATGGGATTTATGTTTCAAACTTATTTATAAATTTATTTACATTTCTTCATTCATTAATTCACTTATTTATTCATGCCTTCACCCATTTTCTTATTCATTCACTATTTAAAAGGGTCATTTATTTTTCTTCATATATTAAGTATTTTATTTAAGTATTCGTTCATTGTTTCATTATCTTTTTATTATTCATTCTACCCTTCTTTTAATCATTCATTTGAACAAATACATTTTTTATGAGTGAAGAGAACATTTTTCATTCAGAAAAATATTCTTTCTATGAAAAAAATAAAGGGAAAAATTTCGACTTTTTTTTTTTTTAATGTTCTTTCTTTGTAAAGTGTAATTTTCAAAAAAAATTTCCAATTTCTTCATTAAAAAAAAAATCTAGCTAGCTTAGCAATTTCACTTTACCCCACATTCTCCTACTATTTTTTCTATAGTAATAATTTTTCCGTAAAAAGCCCCTATATACCTGTCTTCCTCCTTTTTTGTTTACATCATCAAAGATAGCTAAAATGCGTTAGACGCATCAGTTTTTACAATTTTCCGGATACCAACCCTGCCCCCCCTCCAACCAGAGTTTCTTTCCTCTAACATCACCAAAGATAGATTTGAACTATACTTAAAAAAAAAAAACATTTTCAAAATATTGTGGTTAATAATACCCTTATTCCTCAAGTTACCTTACAAAAATGTTTTTAACACTTTAGCTTCAAAATATTTTCCGCTGAAATGAACCCCGGAGCATAAAACCCAAAGTTCCTTAAAAATGCCCTAAATGTTGTTTTAAAACTGCATTCTTACATTTTTTCCTAGAGGTATCCTTCCCCCCTCTCCATACTTTTCCCCATCTTTACATAATCAAAGACATCTTAAACATATTTTAGACTAGATAAATCTCCGAGGGAGATTTCCCTACGCCCTTTCCAGAACTGTAAAAATGGCTTAAACTTGCGTTACTGATATTGAATTCGGCATTTTTCTCAGAAGAAGGTCTGATATTTCCTGTTTCCTCAGTCTGTGGTCACCCTTAATCTATCTCTCAATGTGATAGAACATATAACAACAAAATTACAATTGAAATAGTTTTTACATTGCAACAGACATCACGTTTAGTTATCCAACAATTTTTACTAAGTCTTCCATGGAAATGTTTTTGTGTTTACGTTATCAGGTTGTACCTGTTTACAAAGAACTAAAGGTTTTTTTTTCAAAGAAATAAAGGGTGAAATTTTTTATTCACATGTTTTTTATCACACGGCAAATTAAAAAGCGGGATTAAAGAAAAAAACTATTAAGCATTTTTTTCTGAACTAACGGTTTTAACTATTTTTGTGTCATGACCCCATTTTTAAGAAGACCCGATACATGTATTGTACGTATGCAAAACACACATTTATATAAGGCTTCCTGTTTGCTCTAATTGCTTTAATGATTTCAAAAATTTGACTAAGATACTTAATAAGATTTTTAGCTAATGTTTTGAACTCAGATTATTCATTCGAACAATACTTTGCTTGGCATTTCTGCAAAACATCGATAATGAGACTCAACTTTCATGACTTTTTTAACCGCAACAGATAATAAAATTGATTATCCCTAAATAAGATGCTTAAAGTACGCAATATTTTTCATCAAAATTCAAGATAAAATTGATTGATATGAAACATTAGACAATATATTTTGTCAAACATCATTACTTAGAAGAATCTTGATCCCTGGACCTAGGTTCGAATCTCATTCATACTATTGTGGTAGATTTCGATCATATTCAAGTTTAACCTAATCTAAGCCGCAGAACCTCCAGCGATTCATTCTTTTTCGGTTTGTTAAACCAAAAAGTTGTGCACAAGATGATCGATCTTATGGGATGTTTACAAGCAAAAATACTAACGTATCAAAACATTGCTAACCAGAAAAAAAAAATCACCTGAACTATTTGTAAAAACAAAAAGTAGATGACAGAACTTATAAAAAGCATTTAGATGAAAGAGATGCTTTTTTTTTAAGATTGAAATTGAACAGCGTAAGAAATGCCCTTCGACCTTCATTAGAAATATTTTTGGGTCATAACCCGTAATTTGGGAGCCCTTGTTTAAACCTCTAATTCCGATGCTCTGAAAAAATTCTAAATCGAAAGATAAGGACAGGAGCCCTAAATCAATCGTCAAGTTTCAAAATTAAAATCGTGACACGTTAGTCTTAACGTAACCACACAGTTTTAAAACACAGGATTTCATTTTATTTCAAAACTTAAGCGGTATGGTAAATTATTAGTTTATTTAAGGGGGTCCGGGACACATTTTGAAAAAATTTTTATTATGTACTTTAGAGTTTTGAAATTTTTTGAACTGATTCATCATTTATTTAATAAGCAAAATCATAACATAAATATGAAAAAAAATTATTTTCTTATTTAAATTTAATTAGTTTTTTTCAAAAAAATGGGGTTGCTTTAAATTGCTATAACTCAAAATATTGTTGGTCAATTTTCAATTTTTTTTCAAAAAAGTATGCACAAATATCTAAGCTTTAATTTTTATTCGGCGATTTTAAAAATATTGATTCAATAAAAAATAAAAAATATTTGAAGAAAAATTTCGAAAAATTCGAAGATACTTTTTTTTAAAAAAATCATAATTTTTGCAGTAAACGTTTCTTTCAAATTCGCCGAATAAAAATTAAAGTAAATTGCTTGAAAAAGATATGCTCCAAGTTTCATTACTTTATCTCTATCGGTTCCTGACTTATAAGAGTTTGAATGCAGGAAATCGGGAAAAATTGCATCATGGAGAAAAACGCGCTTAAAGTTTTAAAGTTATGTACACATTCGTTAGATGCATGCAACAAAAATAACTATAACTTTCGTTCTATTTAAGGTAGAAACAAGATTCAAACGTCCTCTTAAGCAGAAAAAAACGGAGCAATTTTTCAAATTATAAAAAAAATTTGCAAAATTTGAGGATTTTTGTGTCCCGGACCCCCTTAAAACAAAAGTATGAAGCTCAGTAAATGTACAAATACAAAAATTATCTGTAAAGAACATAAAAAAGGAAAGTGGCGTACCTTTTGAGCATTCAAAAATATCACGAAAATGATTGCGGCCGATCCTGATTGTTTACAAACATGGCGTAGCTAAGAAAGCAGTGATTTCACAAGCACTCTCAAATCTGCGCGCTATGTGTTCTCAAGTGTATTCCCAAACTTCGGCTGAATAGAGATTCCCAGCAAAACACATTCGGTGCACTTTTGGAACGTTTTCTTTAAAACGGAACGGATTAGTAAAACATTTCAGCTTCATTTCTTTGTACACAACACATTCGAAATACATTTTAGCACATATTCAGGCAACTGGAACACTTAAAGAGTTTCAAATGTGTACCGATTATTTGCAGTGTAGTGTAGGTAATCGGTGAAGCAGTGCAGTTCATTATCAAAAGGCATAGTTTCTGTCTTGGTGACTGTTTTTTTTTTCAATATTATTTTTTATTGACTTGTTTGAATAAAGTTGCAATAAAACTTTTTTAGGAGAAACCATGTATTGTTTCTTTTTTTTTTAATGGACTTATGAAAAATAAACCATTAAATACAAGCAAAAGTTGTGTTAAAGTGAAAAATATTTCGCCAAATTATTAAATTAACCTATTGAAAACAAAATAATCCGCCAAACAAAAAACAAGTAAACTAAAATAGTGGGGGGGGGGGGGGGAGAAAAGAAAAATTAATTTGAATTTTGACATCTTGAATTCAAATTATGTTTTTCGCAATCACGAGTGTGTGTATGTAGGCGTGTGTGTTTGTGTGTGTGTGGAGAGGTATGTTTGTATGTGGGGAGTATGTGTATGTGTGTAGGCGTGTGTGTTTGTGTGTGTATGTGGGCAGTTGTGTGTATGTTTAGGTGTGTGTGTGTGTGTAGGTGTCTGTATGTATGCGTGTGTGTATGTGTTTGTGTGTATATGTGTTTGTATATGCGTGCGCATGTGTGTGCAGTTGTGTATGTATGCGTGTGTGTGTGTAGGACATGGACGCAACCTGGAGACGGCTTTCACTAGAGGAGCAGCATCGTGAGGTCCCGGTCGACGGTGATGCTGCAGAGGGAGGCGAGGGGGAAAATAAAATGATAGCACATCAAAACAGTCAAGTGAGAACAATAAGCAATCGTGATTGCTCAAAAAAAAAAAAAAAAAATTCTTCAACTAAATTGAACAGCTCTTAAGGCTGCTGCTCTAACGTCGGAAACTTTCGTTTCTTAGACACAGCAACAGCATCATTTTCTAAAAGACAACAACAGACTTCGTTCGTTAAAACTTTACTATAGAGTTATGTTCAAGGTCCGTTGGCTAGGAAAAAAAATCAAAGTTGTACTCACTGAGAGATAGCATTGTTGATTGGAGAGTTTTGGCTTTGATGTAATCACTTTAAATATTCTTATCCAAATGGGTGAGGCATCAACTTTTGAAAACCTAATGTTGTTACCACACAAAACTGCGTTTGTTACATCTGGAATGAGGAGAAATTAACCCTTTGTGTCAGGATTTTTTATCTCATGATGTAAAAAATAATAAGTAATAATAATAATAATAATAAAAATTACTTTGAATTTTGACATCTTGAATTCAAATTATGTTTTTCGCAATCACGAGTGTGTGTATGTACGCATGAGTGTTTATGTGTGTGTGGGGGGTATGTGTGTTTGTGTGTAGGGGGGTATGTGTGTGTAGGGGTGTGTGTTTGTGTCTGTGTGCAGGTATGAGTGTGTGGGTAGTTGTGTGTATGAGTGTTTGTGTGTGGTGGGGAATGTGTGTGTGTGTGTAGGCATATGTGTTTGTGTCTGTGGCATGAGTGTGATGAGTGTGTGGGTAGTTGTGTGTAGGTGT